>NC_054381.1:25861318-26161318 GCF_017654675.1 Xenopus laevis | reverse complement strand
AAATACACGTTAATATGTCTAAGGAGGAAAAAATAGTCTACTGCGAGGGAACCGCATTGGAGATAGTGTTATTTCCTTATGTCAAGGCTCGATGGGATACATGAATACATTTAGGGAAAGTTTTCCAAGTGAATGCCATAACAGGCAATACAGACAATTAAGTACTGCCTTTTGAGCTACTAGAAAATCATGGATATCAAAAGTCCTGAAATAGCTCATGTGCCACTTTTGTGAAATTGTTGTAAAATAAAAAAAGAGGTGTCATTATTACTGCAACAAAATATGAAGCACTGGCATCATATCCAGCACTGTATATAAGCTGAAATAAATTATCAGTATATATGGGAAAAGATTTGCTTTCCATTTATTTCATCTTTTTTTTTTTTTACAATTTTTTCCAAAACTGAAATTTATGGGCAGATTATTAAGGGTCGAGTAGTAAATTGGAATTTTCAAAATTCACACATTCGAATGTAAATTCAAATGTGAGATTCATCACACCTCAACCACGGAAACAGTTCTAATTTGCATATTCGCCACCTGAGTTCATTGACAAGTTAGTGGCAGAGGTCCGTCGAACCATATGAATATGTTAATCTCCTTCCTGACATTCAAGTTTTTTTCGGAGGGAAAACTTAATTAGAATTTGATTCGAAATTTCGGTTGGGACTATTTGATCGAATATAAGACGTTCAATTTTTTTCTTAAATAACCTCCTGTTTGAGCTGTGAGTATATTAGATAAAAAAGAAATTCACATAAATTCAAAATTCCACCTTTGATAAATCTGCTCATTAAAGTTGAATGTCCCTGTCTCGTTTTCCGGTCTGGCAGCTCAGTGATCCCGGTGCAAATTCTGAACTGTTACAATTTGCTCCATTAGTTGATACATTTCTCAGCAGCATCTTTGGAATATTAGCAACTATTGTATCAATTCTAACAGCTGCCTTTAATGAAACTCAGGGATTCTGCTCAACAGGGACAAAGATAACAAATGTATCAACTAATGTAAAATTTAAACTTTAATATTAGAAAAACAGCCACAAATAAATAATAGTAAGTAACTGAAAAAAGTGCCTATGATTAAGGAAATGCTTTCCGGAAACGCGTAAGGCGATGCTATTACCATAGGGGCCGATTCACTAACTTCGAGTGAAGGATTCGAAGGTAAAAAACTTTGAATTTCGAAGTTTTTTTTGGGCTACTTCGACCATCGAATGGGCTACTTCGACCTTCGACTACGAATCAAAGGATTCAAACTAAAAATCGTTCGACTATTCGACCATTCGATAGTTGAAGTACTGTCTCTTTAAAAAAAACTTCGACCCCCTAGTTCACCATCTAAAAGCTACCGAAGTCAATGTTAGCCTATGGGGAAGGTCCCCATAGGCTTGGCTAACTTTTTTTGATCGAAGGATATTCCTTCAATCGTTGGATTTAAATCCTTCGAATCGTTCGATTCGAAGGATTTAATCGTTCGATCGAAGGAATAATCCTTCGATCGCACTATTTGCACTAAATCCTTCAATTCCCAGTCGAATATCGAGGGTTAATTAACCCTCGATATTCGACCCTTAGTGAATCAGCCCCTTAATGTTGCAATAAACCTCCTCAAACTTATCCGGAGTGCGACCTGATTTTGGGTCCTTAAACCCTTGATAAAGGGTTTGTCTTGTAGTGGCCTTGAATAAATGTAACCACAGCATATTTTTGCTAACTTTTGAGTGCTCTCCTCATTTTGGAATTTATCAGTATATGTCGGGATAGCGGTATACCCGGAAGAGGATTTGATGCATTCGACAACACAGCTAAGGCAGTGCGGAGAACGTTTTTGAGTACTCTTAACTGAAAAAAGTGTTGGAAAGTGAAAAACCCCTTTAAGACTATTAAAAGTCAAGTTTTTTTATACCTCGAATGAACGTATGACTTGAATGGTTTCTAATTTAAGAAAAAACTTGAATGGAAAAACTTGAATCTGCTCTTTCAGGGTTAACAGTTGTACAATTACGCAGAAACAATCCTTTGTGTGCACCATAAGCAATAACATGTATTAGGTATTAGGTTATAGTCACACAGTCAGCAAGTAATGCTTGATATTAAATATATATTTTACTAGGGATGCAGAGAATCCACTATTTTGGATTTGGCTGAACCCTGAATCCTTTGTAAAAGATTCAGTCAAATACCAAACCGAATCCTGAATCCGATGCATCCCTATATTTTACAGTGTTGTATTCAGTGTGAATATTCTGAATTGTTGAGGATATCAAGCAAAATATGAGGTTTCAATCGTTCAACTTTTGGAAGCAAAGGGTCCTTGGACCATTTCGACATTGTGCTCAAACGATGGTCCAAAAGCACACAAGCCTGTAAGGGGAAAATACTCCCAGACCCATCCCTGCGTTTCCCAGCTGCTTGGTAAATTACTGTTACTTGAAGCTTTCCATGTTCTATTGATTGGCTGAGTTTTGTTACAATGGCTTCCTACCTCACACAGCGCGCTAGGGTTTGTTTATTGATTTTTTAAATTTTGGATCTATAATTAGATGCCTTTTCCTGGAGCATTCTATAGACCCAAGCACATCATTTCTTTAATTCTACAGCACAAATGCACTGAGCTTCCTGGAAACCATTCATGCTTGCTCTCTGTATTAGCATCTGACTCCTGCCTGAAGTGTGGCGGTGGAAGGATTATTCTAGGAGCCCTAATAGTTATAAAACATGGACTGTAATTATGCAGCCCTGCTCTAAGGTGACTAATTCAGCCTTTTAATTGTCTTTTAGCGGCTGCATTTGCATACCTTCATCTTTAGCAATTCTGTAGTGTCAGGCAAATGAGGCTGAGGTGCCATCTTGGCTTACAGATTTCCTATGGGAGCATTCCAAGTCTGCACAATTACCAGGCCACTGATTGTAACTCCCATTATCAAAGGAATACATTTAGGCTGTGTCAGTCTGTGTTATTATGGTATTAAAAGGCAGAGTATATGCAAGGCCACCTGAGAGCTAGAAACAGAGGAGTTTTAAGAAACTGCAACCCGGAAGTTTAAGGTTTCAGTTTTATCTTTAGCATTGTTTTGAGATTTTTTTTTTATGTTATATTTTTCTGTGACTAGTTGACTAGAAAGATGGTGCCTATAGTAACAGTGGGATAGTAGTCTCTGGGAGGGGACTGTGACTGTGAGATAGCAGGTATAGTAGGGAGCGATGGTGCCTATAATAACAGTGGGATAATAGTCTCCGGGAAGGGAGTGTGACTGTGGGATAGCAGGTATAGTAGGGAGAGATGGTGCCTATAGTAACAGTGGATAATAGTCTCTGGGAAGGGAGTGTGACTGTGGGATAGCAGGTATAGTAGGGAGAGATGGTGCCTATAGTAACAGTGGATAATAGTCTCTGGGAAGGGAGTGTGACTGTGGGATAGCAGGTATAGTAGGGAGCGATGGTGCCTATAGTAACAGTGGATATTAGTCTCTGGGAAGGGACTGTGGCTGTTGGTGACAGTAACAGATATTAGGGCAAATTACATGAGTAACAAAGCCACCCAACATGTAGCCCTTTAGTTATGGCTGTTCACTGCTGGTTGGTACTGGCAGTTGCGTTAAAAAACTGAGGAGACTTGGTGCTTGTTTGGTGAAGTCATAACATGAGTGATTTGACCACCCAGCTGGTGGGCAGTTCAGACTGACCTGTTTGGCCCCCAAACTGATGAGATCATAATAGGAGCCTATTGAGGAGCCCATTGAGAGGGGAATGTATCATTGGCTAAATGCTGTCCTCACCCGATGGGATTTTCAAACCTGCCTAATAGATATCTGATATTGTTTTAGCCTTGTATATGGACCAAGAATCTGCAAACTCTGTCTGATGTGGTTGAACAAGCAGCTAATGTATGGCCAGCTTTAGTAATACAATCTGAAGTTATGTAAATAAAGAACAACCCTATGCCCCAGCTCTAAAAAATTTCTTATTTACTAAAGTGGCATTTCCCACAGAGGCTTCTAACTTGCAGCCCTGAAACTGCATCACCCAGTTAACAGTTGAACTGCAGGTCTACAATCTGGGCACCCCGTGATTCTGGGTGCTTAGGGCAAATACCCTTTTTTTTTACTCCACCCTAAAACACTCTGTTTCTTTAAACTTTACAGTGGAGGATTATTTTCTTGTGCTGATAGCAGAATGAGGGACACTTTTCATATCTGTTAATCTTAGCAAGTAAGATGTGTGGCAGGATGTTTCTGTAGGTGCCTGAAAGGTGTCATGCACTCTGCACAAAGCAACTACACAACCGGATAAGAACTGCAACCACAAGGCTGGTGTGTGTACCTCATATCTCACATGTGCTTCTGGCAGATATTTATGGCGCCTATAGTTTATACTGAATACAGTGTGTGACTAATAACCAAGAAAACTGTTGCTCACTCACTGTAAGTTTTGCTAGTATTAAGGCTGCACAGTAGAAAACAATCACTATTGTCACTCATTTATTGCAGTAGAGTTGTCTGGCACAAGTCACAAATTAACTGGCTAATACATACAGTAACCTAAATATTAAGTGCACATTGCCCCCACATTTTTTTGTTATCTTCAACATCATCTTCATTTATTTATATAGTGCCAGCATTGCTTTACATCCAATTTGTAACAATACACGTATACATCTTACAATAATTTAACAAACAGATATAATACACCCTTAGGGGCAGATTGATTAAGGGTCGAATTTCGAAGTGGAAAATACTTCGAAATTCGACCATCGAATAGAATCCTCCGACATTGGAATTCAAAGTCGGAGGATTTTATTCATCTTACGATTGTATTCTGATCGTAGTACGATCGTACTCCGGTCGTACTTCGAACGATTTTATCGTACGATCGTATGATTTTCGTGGAATACAAAAAAACGTCGAAAATTGCTCTGGAAGGTCCCCCATAGGCTAACATAGCACTTCGGCAGGTTTAAGTATTCAAAAAATTACTTTGAATTTCGAATTTTTTTACTTCGAAAATTCCCTCTAATTCACTTCGACCCTTGATAAATCTGCCCCTTAATATACAGTACCACCTCCATTAAATTTATTGATATAGTTCCAGCTCTTTGCAATAATTGAATTGAATGTACAGGGTCCATGGTATAAAAAATATGTGTTCCCATTTCTTGCAAACCATTCCAGGCATCCTGATTCTGCTTTCTGTCATTACAGATCCCTACTTGGGGCTTAAAGGGGTGGTTCACCTTTAGATAACTTTTAGTATGATGTAGAAAGAGATACTCTGAGAACATTTGCATTTAGTTTTCATTTTTCATTATTTGTGGTTTATGAGTTATTTAGCTTTTTATTCAGCCGTTTTTCAATTAGCATTTTAAGCATTCTGGTTGCTAGGGTCAACTTACCCTAGCAACCATGCATCAATCTGAATAAGACACTGGAATATAAATAGGAGAGGGCCCGAACAGAAAGATGAGCAATAAAAATTAGCAATAACGATAAATGTGTAGCCTTACAGAGCATTTTCTTTTTAGAAGGGGTCAGCGACACCCATTTTAAAGCTGCAATGAGTCAAGAAAAAGACAATTAATTATAATCCTATAAAAAAATAAATAATGAAAACCAATTGAAAAGTTGGGCATTCTATTACATACCAAACGTTACCTTAAAGGTGAACCACCCCTTTACTACAGATGTAGCTGTTTCCTCAGATTATAAGCATTCTAATAGATTCCCTTAAAGGAACCGTTCAGTGTAAAAGTGCCAATTATAAAATGTTTCTAATACAATTAGCCAAAAAATGTAATGTATAAAGGCTGGAGTGACTGATGTCTAACATAATAGCCAGAACACTACTTTCTGCTTTTCAGCTCTGAGTTAGTCAGCGACCTGAAGGGGGGCCACATGGGACATAACTGTTCAGTGAATTTGCAATTGATCCTCAGAATTCAGCTCAGATTCAAAAGTAAACAGTTATGACCATGTGCCCCCCCCCCCTCAAGTCACTGATTGGTTACTGTCTGGTAAAGCAGGAAGTAGTGTACATAGGATACATGAGCACTTGTACAGGGGCACTAGGAGCTGGCCCAGTAATTGAACCTGCACATCCTGAGTGACCTACAAACAGAAAGATAAAGTTAACGCAGTATTATAAAGCTGTAAGAACATAATAATGCTGCTGAGTTTACAAAACCATGCCCGTTTAGGCTCTGATTTTCATCTAAGTTTGTTTAAAAGTCAAAAATTTGCCCTTTGTGACAACTTTTCAGATCTTATATGAAAGCAGTAATTTGATAATTCCACCATTATGGGCCACTTCCAATCCGCAGTGCTTTTAACATCAGATCTCTCCTTGAAACTCTTTGCGGTTCACTCACCTTCGTGGCTCAAATTCCCACACCTTCGGGATAATGACATTGCTTTTTCATTTAAACCCTTTGGCGATTTTGTAAATAAACTCTGCTCTCGGGAGAAAACCGCAGGATATTCTTCCCCCTGAAATTACTCTTTTTATTCTTCCTGCCTCTCATTAGTTTTCGTCTTCACATTTCAGCTATTACAGTTAAGCACTGGGATATTCTTAGCCCCATAATCCAATATTATGGCTAAAGCTAATGGGGCATAATTATCAAAGGAAGAAAACAGATTCTCCACAGAATTCTTTGAAAACCACTGACTGGAAAACAGGGGTTGACTTTCAGTTATTTTAAAAATATCCTGGAGGTTTGTTTTATCACACGGATAACTGTGCCCCACAGCGACATGTATGTGCTCAGCATCCAAAACCAGGGACTCATTTTCTCTTTGTATTCTCCATGTTTTGTGATAAAAAAAATACACACACACAAAAAATTATTTGCCAGTTCAATTTGAATTCTGTTTTTTTTTTAATTCAAAGCAGCTTTTTTTTTTTAAAGCTATTTAATGCTGTTTATAAGATGTGGGCATAATGGAATTTATTTGTTTTCTTACCAATCAAGAAATTCCACTTTATTTCAAGCAGAATTTTATTTTATAAAAGCATTGCATGTTGTAATTTATAGTATTTTAATTTTGGTTTGAATACATTTATTATCTATAATTTACATATTGTTTTTTTTTTACTTACTGTGTTAACACAATTTCTGTATACCTGTACAGATAAATATTTATATTTTGTTATACAGGCGTAGGATCAGTTATCTGTAAACCTGTTATCCAGAAAGCTCCAGATTAAACAAAGGCCATCATTTCTCTGTAATAATAAAACAGTACATTGTACTTGATCCCAAATTAGGTAAAATTAATCCTTATTGGAAGAAAAACCAGCCTCTTGGGTTTATTTAATGTTTAAATTATTTTTAGTAGAACAAGTATGGAGATCTAAATTATGGAAATAAACCTTATCTGGAAACCCCCAAGTCCTGAGCAGTCTGGATAATAGGTCCCATACCTGTATACAAAACATTTTTTCCCAAATATCTGTTAATATTTTAGTCATGGTTCTGGAACCCTTATATCTCAGAACCTGGGCCAAATGTCAACATATATTAGAATAAAAAGTACAAATAAACAGAATTACATGAAGGCCATCTCCCATAGACTTCATTTTAAACAAATGATTCTGTTTTTTATAAATGACTTTTTCCTCTGCAATAATTAAACAGTAGAGTGTACTGTAACTGTAGATAACTGCTTTATGTATCCATATTGGTGGCAAAACAAACCTATTAATGTTTAAAAAATGTTTTTTAACAGATTTACAGTATGGTGATCCAAATAACAGAAAGATCCCTTTATCCACAAAAAACCTCATGTCCCAAGCATTCCAGATAATAGATCCTGTACCTGTAATTCTGCTTTTTTCTTTTTGTAACCCTCAGTTTCAGAATTTGTGGTTCTGCTGTATAGATATATATGGGAATATTTCACTGGCTAAAATGAAAATCCATTATTATTATTATTGTTATTATTATTACATTTATGGGATCCATTATTCGGAAACCCATTATCCAGAAAGCACCGAATTATGGAAAGGCCATCTCCCATAGACTCCATTTTATCCAAATAATTTAAAGTTTTAAAAATGTAACAATAAAACAGTAGCTTGTACTTGATCCAAACTAAGATATAATTAATCCTTATTGGAAGCAAAACCAGCCTATTGGGTTTATTTAATGTTTACGTGATTTTCTAGTAGACTTTAGGTATGAAGATCCAAATTATGGAAATATCCGTTATCTCGAAAACCCCAGGTCCCGAGCATTCTGGATAACATATCCCATACCTGTACATCGAAAAATTATTGCATACGGGAAAAAAAGAGGGCCAATAGAGCTTACAATCTAAAAGATAAAGGTGTGTAGAGTGCCTCATTCATGGTATTATGGGACAGAATAAGATTGCATTTAAAAACTTCACTTTACATTTTATCCATAAAGATGGAGACTGATCCATGAAAGCATCTTCTTAAAATAGCTGTGTTCCATGTTTAAAGGGTACATTCCAGATCAGATTAGCAAAATGGAAACATGTTGAAAACAGAAATTCTTCTCGCTGCCGGACTTAAACATTGCATGGGGGTACACAGTGATGCATGGAGATGTTTATAATATAAGTAACTGGCGCTGAAGTATTTATGCGCGGAACTGTTGTTTATTTATGCAAGGGGATACTTTGCTTAGCTTTGATGCTGGAAATACCATGGAATGTATTAGGCAAACATTTTTCATTTTGGTTGTATTTTTGCATTGGCGTGACACATTGTCTCAACATAAACACGGCACAGATGATTGCAAACTCCACCTCTAATTAAAGGGCCGGCTATAATGTAGGCGCTCAGTGTTATTCATGCGGAAATGACAAGCCTATTGGGGAGCCCAGAATAGTCAGGGCTTAAACAGCTGACATCTGCTTACTCTTTCTCCTGCAGAAAAAAAAAACAACTATTTTAGCCTAATCTGCCTCAAATGTGTGCATGAAAAAAAGGGGTCCCTCTATTGACCGGTGTTCCTTTCAGCCAAGAATCGGTCTGCATTGGTTTCAGGAACTTGGAGGGCTGATTTAAAATGCAGATATCCAGACAGAAAGTCCACTCTGCCCTCTTCCCTTTGGTGTATCTGTCATTTTGAAAAATGGCTTGCACAAGGGTCAGTGACCCATACTTACTTCATTACCTCTTGTTGGACCTCCAGAACTGTCACAAGCTGTGGTGGATGCGGGAGCCGTTCCCTTGCTTGTCCTCTGTATCCAAGAGCCAGAAATCGCCCTGAAAAGGATTGCTGCCTCCGCCTTGAGTGATCTATCAAAGCATTCTCCTGAGCTTGCACAGACCGTTGTGGATGCCGGGGCAATAGCCCACTTAGCTCAGATGATTCTCAATCCAGATGCTAAACTCAAGGTACTTTGTGTTGCTCTCTCTTTGTACTCTACTTGTGTAGCATGGCAGTATTCCCACGCGTCTGTACATGTTTTCCAACGTTATTAACATTATTTTAACTGCAGTGTTTTCCCCAGGTCCTCCACATTCTCTTGTAAAGTATCACCGGGTATGGGTAAACTGCCCATAGGTGTTTAAACATCCATTATAATTTTATATATCTCAACCTTTGTGCTGCGTCATAGAAACATGTCAGTCCATAATAACAGGGTCGTTGTTTGGGTCAGTAGGAATACTATACATTCTCCATGTACTGATTACAAGGCCAACTGTGTAACGTGTCCGATGGCTAAGCACATATTTCCTTCTAATCCAACAAACATGTTTCACTTATTTATGACACTTTAACCGTTTCATTTGTGTTTTTGGGGTGACTTTTAATTTATACTCAAAAGCTTGCATCCATATGAATAAACACACATCTGCAGATAAATATGGTTTCTTGGGCACAATTACTTAAATACATTTATAGAAAATGTAGATTCTACTAATAAATAAGAACTATTTCCCTTTAATATGACATTGCTTTTTGTTCTACCTAATCGGAATTAAAACATGTAATACTATTAGATTTATACACTGTACCTCAGACTTTAGCAGTTAGCAAATAAATTATATCAGTTCTCATTAAGAACCCATACAGAATGAGTGCAGAACTCTCTAAAACAGGACAACCTTTTAACTGGCTGATCTTATTAAACAGCATGGCAACTCCCACATTTATGCATAAACCTAAACATGTAGTTACAACAACATCCCCCTGAGCGGAATAACCAATAACACTGTTTTTTTTTATTGAACGTTTATAAAAAAATGTAGAGAAGGATCCACATTATACACATAGTATGTTTCTTTTCTTTCATTTAAATATCACATGGAATATTTTAGTTCATTATGTTTTGTCTAGCTTACTGTATATAAAAATGTGTGCATAGCAATGGTACACTCCAGTTATGCTTAAAGGGATACTGTCATGGGATTTGTTATTTCAAAACGCATCAGTTAATAAAGCTGCTCCAGCAGAATTCTGCACTGAAATCCGTTTCTCAAAAGAGCAAACAGATTTTTCTATATTTAATTTTGAAATCTGACATGAGGCTAGACATATTGTCAGCTGTGTTTCCCAGCTGCCCACCGTCATGTGACTTGTGCTCTGATAAACTTCAGTCACAATTTACTGCTGTACTGCAAGTTGGAGTGATATCACCCACTCCCTCCCTCTCCCCCCAGCAGCCTAACAACAGAACAATGGGAAGGTAACCAGATAACAGCTCCCTAACACAGCTGCCTGGTAGACACTCAATAGTAAAATCCAGGTCCCAATGCGACACATTCAGTTACATTGAGTAGGTGAAATAGCAGCCTGCCAGAAAGCAGTTCCATCCTAAAGTGCTGGCTCTTTCTGAAAGCACATGACCAGGCAAAAGGACCTGAGATGGCTGCCTACACATCAATATTACAACTACAACAATACATTTGCTGGTTCAGGAATGACATTTTATATTGTAGAGTAACTTATTTACAGTGTAATTTAGAAATAAAAATTACATCATAAAAATCATGACAGAATCACTTTAATGTATATTATCATTACTTTCATTTCATGGCGATGGTTAATCCAATGTTTACATATTAATCGTGCACGCGAACAGGGTCATTTGCTTTGCACTGTTTGGTTTACAATCCTCTTTTTAACTGAGTCTTGTAATAAAACAGGTCTGAATGCAAATTTCCATGCAGAGCTTTGACAGTAACTTACATTAAAGGAGAAGGAATGCTACGGAGGCATTGTATTGCCAATAGATTAGCTGCAATAGTGAAAGCTAGAATGTTATATTTATTCAGTAGACTGCTTTACCATACCTGAGTAAAAAGTTCTAGAAGCTCTCTGTTTAGGATAGCAGCTGCAGTATTAGCTTGGTGTGACATCACTTCCTGCCTGAGTCTCTCCCTGCTCACTTATAGCTCACTCACTTTTATCCAGCAAATGTCTTATAATACCATTTTTGTAATGAAGTTCTTGTTGGGAGACAATTCTCTATGCAGTTGCGGTGCTTATTAGTGGGCATTTCATACTGGTCTGCACCCGTTCTCTACCTCTTCACCCACTAATCCCTGTGTTTATTCCCAAGCGCCAGGTGCTGTCTGCCCTAAGCCAAATTGCTAAGCATTCCGTCGACCTGGCGGAAATGGTGGTAGAAGCCGAAATCTTTCCTGTTGTATTGACGTGTCTAAAGGACCCCGACGAATATGTCAAGAAAAATGCATCAACCCTTATCCGAGAAATTGCACGGCACACCCCCGAGGTAAGATCTATGTAACAGACCAACTCGGCTTTCAGGATTCCCAGGGATCAGTTTAATAGGGATTATATCAGGGTTTGGAGTTAAGAGAAAGACAAATTAAAATGATCCTTTAATCATTCTGGGAGTGAATCATCAGATGAGCTTGAAATCCTTTGTGCTCTCGCTCGCTGCTGCTGTAATCTGACTGTGCAGAAGTTCTGTGGGCTGCGGTAGTGACCCCTATGCCCCCAAGGGCTGCCGCTAAGCTGTTGTCAGACTTGATGATTCTGCCCGGCTAATGAAGTGCCTCCAAGAGTGAATGTGTGAGTGTGCGTCTGTGAGTGTATTTGTGTGTGTGTGTATTCTCTGATTTGCAATACTATCACTTGCTATTCAAGGCAGTTCTTTCTCCAATAGCAATGAAAGAATGTCAGCTGTAAACATTAATGATCCAGACACAGCAATCTTCATTCCAGGCCGATTTATCATCATCAGTGTTACACGGTGTAAGGGACGCTGATAAGATGCAGATCTGAAAGCATAAACGACAGTTTATACCCTATTCTGAAAACTGCTGTTATTCTATTGTTGTATAACACATCGAGTACAAGCATTGCCTTGTCTCATGCTGGATGTTCTTATGTAACATTTCTGTATGAAAAGAGAAATATTCTAAACCACTTTCCAGTATACACGAGTTTAAAAATATCTATGGTTTTAAATGCAACGGAAAACAATTGTTGCCTTTTCCTACTGCACTGCTGATACTGGGGCTCATTTATTAACACTGGGCAAATTTGCCCATGGGCTGTTACCTATAGCAACCAATCGGTGATTAGCTTTTTAAGGCCAGCTGCAAGAAGAACAATGAATGCAGAAATCTGATTGGTTGCTATAGGTAACAGTCCATGGGCAAATTTGCCCAGTGTTAATAAATGAGCCCCTGTGACTCTTAGAACAAAGTAAGAGAAGTTAATTGTAATCCAGTTAAAACATATGTGTTAGGGTCAGTCCACACGAGCACATTTGGGGAGATTAGTTGTTGTCCGAAGTCACCCGATGTTGCCTCACGAGGAATCGCAGCAGGGGGAAGGCAGTTCGGGGAGGCGACTAATTTCCCCGAATCTGCTCGTATGGTATGACCCTTAATCAGATGGTTTTTGCTTTGTTGTTTCAAAAGTCAAAACCAGCAAAGGATAGAAGGGAGAGACAGATGCTGCTTTGAATAGCAAGTACATTTACAAATAAATGCAAAATCATCAAAAGAACTTATAATTAAGATATATATATATATATTCTGGTTCAGTGCCCATCAACGCGGGAGTTACAGTTGCACACTTTCTATTCATTCCTATGGGATTTTTATCAAATGGAGAACTCCAACTTTCACCTATTGATAAATAGACTTCTAAAAATCCCATAGGAATGAATAGAAAGTGGGTGAGTTTTTCTATTGTGAGCAAAATATTTTGCCACTTTCACGGCAAAAAAAAAACCACACTCTAAAAAATGCTGATTGACTTGACAGCAAATTATTTGCTATTTCTTGAATTTTTGCTGAAGCAAAATGTGTAAGATTCGCCCATCGCTAGTTAGGAGCTCTAATCTCACATTTTTGATTAATCTGCCCCAAAATGTGGGACCAGAGAGTTTCACGTTAGCTCGACCAATATAGGTTTTGTCTATGAATAAAGTAATCGATCAATAACTTGTTTTTTTATCTTCAGCTCTCCCAGTTGATAGTGAATGCGGGAGGAGTGGCTGCGGTCATTGATTGCATTGGAAATTGCAATGGGAATGTGAGGCTGCCCGGTATCATGTTGCTGGGATATGTGGCTGCCCATTCTGAGAACCTGGCGATGGCTGTCATTATCTCAAAGGTAAGTCTATGTTCTACTTGTAATTAACAGGATAAGAATTACAATTTGAATCCTAGGAGCCCTCACAGCGATGCAAAGCAGTTGGGTTGTAGCTCTACTTCTGTGAGACAGGAAGCAGCCTATTTGCTGCCAAATATTTTTATTCTTCCGTTAAAGTTGGAAATCGGAAGCTATGCAAATAAGCCCCTGGCCTGCATTTCAGTGACGTATTTGTTTGACCGCACGCTAGGAAGTGACTCTTAGCTTTGCAGTTTTCTATAATGAAAGCAAATATAATTCAAAGCAACTTTCCAATATACACAAATTATACACTTCTAATGCTATTTATGAATGTAATTGCTATTGAACAATACCCGTCTGTATTTTCTTATTCACTTCACTGCTTGCCTGACTTCTGAATATAGCAGAAATAAGCTTTCCTTCAGCCAACACTCCAGCTAACACAGAGCCTTGCACACTTTGGCTGTTCTCCGTCTTCTCAGGTCCATGAATCACAGAACATGCAAGGCATTGTGGGAACTGAAGTCTAGGCTGGAGCAGGGCTGGCTACCAATACCTTGTTTTAATGGACTGAGTAGTAGAAACACACAGCAGAGACAGGCAGATTCAATAACAAATACATTAACAAATTATGGAATGCTTGGCACAGAGTTTGCCTTTAGGCTTATGACATACAGGTTGCTTTTCAGACAACTGAAAGGTGCTTGAAACTGCCTCCCACTCACCTGAATGGATAACAATTGGCAGCACCAATGCAGATGTTCTCAGCCCAAATATATTGCATTGGCTACTTTCCTGCTGAAAAGAGCCAGTACTTTCACTGTCGAGCCAGTGCTTTCACTATCAATGTCAATGGGGCGATTTTCAGCTTCTTTTTAAAGGGATACTATCATGGGAAAAAAAAATTTTTTAAACGCCTTAGTTCATAGTGCTGCTCCAGCAGACTTCTGCACGGAAATCCATTTTTCAAAAGAGCAAATTGATTTTTTATATCTAATTTTGAAATCTGACATGGGGCTAGATATATTGTCCGTTTCCCAGGGGATCACAGTCATGTGACATGTGATCTGATAAACTTCAGTCACTCTTTACTGCTGCACTGCAAGTTGGAGTGAAATCCCCCTCCCCCCCAGCAGCCCATCATCAGAACAATGGGAAGGTAACCAGATAACAGCTTCCTGGTACATATAAGAACAGCACTCAATAGTAAAATCCAGGTCCCACTGTGACACATTCAGTTACATTGAGCAGGAGAAACAAAAGCCTGTCAGAAAGCAGTTCCATAGTGCAGCACTGCCTCTTTCTGAAAGCACATGACCAGGCCCGAGAATGCTGCCTACACACCAATATTACAACTAAAAAAAAAAAAAAACTCGTTGGATTAGGAATGGCATTTTATATGGTAGAGTGGAATTATTTGCAGTGTAAAAAGTGTAATTTAGGAATAAAAACTACACCATAAAAATCATGACAGCTGACTTAAAAGCACCTTTAAGCTGACTGAAAAGCACCTGATGGTGTGCTATGAGATGTTTTAGGCTGATAGATTTGTCTAGGAAATGCATGTTTATATAGCAGTTTTCATTATGTTTATTTGTTATATTTGCCATAAATTCACTGAGCCTTAAATTGCAGTTTTTATAATAAAAGCATGATTTATCCATAATGTGTGTAAGGGAGTGTTTTGCCTTAGCACAATTGTGTGGTGCATTGCAGGGGGTCCCACAATTAGCCATCTGCCTGTCAGAGGAAGAAGAAGATCACATAAAGGCAGCTGCTGCCTGGTCGCTGGGCCAGATTGGGAGACACACTCCGGAGCATTCACGTGCTGTTGCTGTCGCCAATGTATTGCCAAAGCTGCTTTCCCTATACATGGACACGGACAGCTCAGAGGACCTCCAAGTCAAGGTACAGTCACATTCAGCTTTCTCATGTCCTTTCTTTATTCACTGAGCACATGCCAGGAGGTAACCCTGCATTTAGTATTTACCATACAGACTATATACTGGAAATTTATAATTTATTATTTTTGACAATCGATTACGTTTCTATGATGTGCCGTTGTTTGCTATTTGTTTAGTGCCATCTCCCTAAATAAGACTGAAAAATACATGTGCAGGTATGGGATCCATTATCTGGAAATCAGTTATCCAGAAAGCTCTGAATTACGGGAAGACCATGTCTCATAGACTCCATTTTATCCAAATAATCCAATTTTTTCAAAATGATTTCCTTTTTCTACGTAATACTAAAACAGTAGTTTGTTCTTGATTCCAACTAAGATATAATTAATTCTTATTGGAGGCAAAACCAGTTTACTGGGTTTATTTAATGTTTAAGGTCAGAGACACAAACTACAATTCGGGGAGATTAGTCACCCAGCGACAAATCTCCTCTTCTTTGGCCCGAACTGCCTCCCCTGCCTTCCCGCCGGCTAGAATGAAAATTGCCAGCGTGATGGCAGTCGGAACGCTTCATTTTCTGAAGTCGCCCGAAGTTTCCTCGTGAGGCAACTTCGGAAAACAAAGCGCTCTTGAGTGCCATTCCACCAGCAATTTACATTTTACCTGGCGGGAGGCAGTTCAGGGAGAGGGAGATTAGTTGCCCCAAAAGAGAGGAGATTTGTCGCCGGGCGACTAATCTCCCCGAATTGCAGCATGTGTCTCTGCCCTAAATGATTCTCTAGTAGACTTAAGGTATGAAGATCCAAATTACAGAAAGATCCGTTATCTGGAAAGCTACAGGTCCTGAGCATTCTGGATAACTGGTCCCATACCTGTACCTTGCACTTGATCCAAACTAAGATATTATTAATCCTGACAGCCTTTTGGGTTATATTAATATTTAAATGATTTTTAGTAAACTTAAGATATGAAGATCCAAATTACGGAAGGATCCATTAACCGAGAAACCCCAGGCCCTGAGCATTCTGGATAACAGGTCCCATACCTGTACTTGATCAGCTCCTTATACTACATAACATTCCAAAGCCAATATTATCCAATAATCAGTATTAAGAAAAAAACATATTTATTTTATCCAATTGCTGATTTTCTTTAATCAGGATTCTCATGCACTATGACTGACTAAAATCCATTTGATGTGTATTCCCCTGTATCGGCTGGTGCTGTGAATTGTCTGCAGGTTAAATATGATATCACGGTGTATGGGTTGGGCTGCAGGAGTAGTTAAATGTAGTTAAACTGGTTGGGGGTGAATACAATGTCATGGGGTATAGGGCACATGGAACAGGCAGATATTAGAAGCCATTCCATTATAATCACAGACAAAAAGTATTTGTAATCATGCAAGTTTCATATTCCCATCAGCAGCTTGCTTTTCCCAATTGCTTGTTCTGCCTATTGAGACTGTTGTGGAGAGAGGTCTGGAAAGTAAATATATAATTGGTGCTGAATGGAAGAATATGTTAAACAGACAGGCTTTACATATTTTACTAGAATTGTTTAACATTGACATTCCCCGAGTAGCCAGCAGGCCATTATGCAGGACGTGTCTGGTAGCAGAGGCTTCCCTATAAAACTGATATGATTGGTAGTCAGGTGCAGTTGTCTGGGAATTGTTACTTAGCAACAAAGCAGCCATTCCCCCCAAGCTGCAACTGCCTAACTACTAATAATATTTCTTTGTACTAAATATCTGGAACTTTAATACATTCTGCTTCCAGCCTGTAAAACTCTCAGGGTATCTGTTATTTTTGGCACTAGCATAGGATTAAGATATGAAATAAGTAACAGATGCCCATTCACTCATTATGCTTTGCTAAGAGATAAGAGATCATTGCTACATATACACTCCAAATTACTGTTCCTTTAGCAACAACAGATGCAAAACAGGTATCTGCATTCCTTGCCTAATTATACTGAACTTCTAATTCTTTAACCTCTACATATTCCTTTTTTCTTTCTTATTTTTCTTTCCCAAGTCCTCATTACTGACTCCATATATGTCTTATATTAATCCTTTTATGTTTCTCTTCTCCTGCCCCTGGTTTTCTTTTGCTATTTTACTTGCTGTACAAATATTGCAATATCTCCCTCCAGTTGATGTCCCTATACAGGTATGGAATCTGCTATCTGGAAATCAGTTATTCAGAAAGCTCCGAATTACAGGAAGGGCATCTCCCATCAGGGTTGGACTGATGTCCAGGGCCCCCTCCGACCCCCCGCCGACCCCTCGCCCCTATATGATGCGCCAAGCACGCATGGATGCAGGTGCTGAGCGCATGCGCAGGCGGCGCTGCGCCGTGCCTGAAAAAACTTTTTTCCCCCAGAATCTGATCAGGAGAGGGGACTGGCCCGGCGGGGGCCCATTAAGGGTCGGGGCCCACCGGGTTTTTTCCCGGTGTCCCGCCGGCCCAGTCCGACACTGTCTCCCATAGACTTTATTATAAGCAAATAACTCTAATTTTTCAAAACTATTTCCTTTTTCTCTGTATAATAAAACAGTACCTTGTAATGGTTCCAATTATTATTTTTTACTGAAAGCAAAACCAGCCTATTTGATATATTTAATGTTTAAATAATTTTTTAGTAGACAAAGTATGGTGATCCAAATTATGGAAAGATCCCTTATCCAGAAAACCCTACATGGAACAGTCCCTATATATACAGTATACCCTCCATGAAAGCAGTGGATTGTTCCCTTTCTCTTGTGCTGGACCATCTTTAATAGTGTGTCTATAAACTAATTTCTATGCTTAATTTGCCTACTCAAGGATATCCATATGGTACCTATTGGAATGTGTTTATTTTAAAAAGATTGTTTACCCTAAAATGTACTTTTAGTATGATGTAGATAGTATATTCTATAGTGTAACTTAAAGGTGAACTACAACTTTAATAAAAGCATGGTACAGGTATAGGATCCGTTATCCATGTTTACCAGACTAATTTTTATCCGAATAAGACAAATTTATAAAAATGATTTCTTTTTTTCTCTGTAATAATAAAACAGTACCATGTACTTGATCCCAACAAAGACTGCATTTAATGTTTAAATGATTAGGTAAAAGAGTCATTACTTGGAAAAACCCTTCTGGATAACAGCCCCCATATCTGTACATATCCATAGTCCGTTTCAGTGTAGGTGTTGTGGGTAGAAATACAGCAATAAATGCAATAAACACCAAAGACTATAACATATTCCTTTATCACACCAATGTATGATATTAAAAAGGTAGATTACTTTAAGGTAACTTTTAGCATGTTGCAGAATGGCCCATTATTAGCAACTTTTAAAAAAGTCTTACTTTTTTAATACAGTTAACCCTCCATTTTACATCCCCAGATTTTAAGTTTTCCCTCATTTTATATTGTTGTTTTGTGGTCCCACCTATATACACTATTATGCATAACTAGGGATGCACCCTAGTTATCCAGGATTCGGTTCGGGATTTGGCTAGGATTTGGCCTTTTTCTGCCCAGCCGAACCAAATCCTAATCTGCATATGATAATTAAGGGATGGGGAGGGAAATCACGTGACTTTGTGTCACAAAACAAGGAAGTAAAAAATGTTTTCCCTGTCCCATCCCTAATTTGCAGATAAAAATTAGGATTCGGTTTGGTATTCGGCAGAATCTTTCGCAAAGGATTCGGGGGTTCAGCGAATCCAAAATAGTGGATTTGGTGCTTCTGTATGCATAACACATTTCCCTGATTTTACACTTTCCTGGATTTTACACCATTTTTTTCTGGTCCCCTGAAAAATCTAAAATGGGGGTTCTACTGTAGTTTTTTACTTATTTGTCTATACGTTCTAGCTTTCAAATGGGGGTCACTGACCCTGACAGTCAAAAAACAAATCCTCTGTGAGGGTTACAACTTTATTTTCATTTTTGCTCTTTATTACTTTTCATTGTAGTCATGCCCTCTCCTATTCATCTTCCAGCCTGTCATTCAGACCACTGCCTGGTTGCTAGAGTACAATGGACCCTAGCGACCAGATAGCTGCTGAAGTTCCAAACTGAAGAACTGGTAAGCAAAGATGAAATAATTAAAAATCTACAAAATATAAAAAAAAACGAACACCAGTGAACTACTCATTTAAGTTAGGGGTGTCACCTTTCCGGATTTGATCCAAACAGCCTGCTTTTCGGGAGGGCTGTTCAGGTCAAAACAGCCTGCCCAGTTTTCCTAATTTGGAAGATTGGCTAGGATTCCCTAAGATTGACATGGATATTGTCCAACCGCCAATAGCCACGTCATAGCTCCACCCACAAACCCACCCGTGCAGAACCACTGCCCCGCCTCCAATGCCATTGTCCCGCCCCCATTACATCATTGGTCCATCCCTTGCCCTGAGCTCCCAGTGGGGGAAGATGGCAACGTTCAGTTGATGATAATGGTTTTCATTGTGCACAGCGGGAAATACATTCTAGCACCCAAGGATACAGAAGGGAACCAGGTTTAGTACAGGCTATGGGAATTTCTAATTCATTTCTCAGCTCTGTGGTGCCATATCAAATTTGTTTATACTAATTAATTAAAATTATCACATGACACCCAAAAAAAATGATTGAGAAAGAGAAGACTCACAGACAGCAGCCTATTTATACTTCTGTTCTTATCACGTATCAGTGACTTGTTTATTGTAACATGAGCTCATACAGACAGGGAAGCTTGCAGATGATAATAGGCCTTTTTTTTTTTTACAATGTAATTATCATAAGAATATATTCTTAAATCTGCCTCCTCCCTGCCTTTCTTTAAGCATATTTACTGCATACGTCATTCCTGCAGCTCTCTCTGCTGCTTTGGCTCCTAAAAGCCGATGTTGTGGGAAGAGCTCCGAGCCATTTACATACAGGTTCCCAGCGGAGTCTATCTGCCGACCTTGGAAATATTTGTGCAGACACAATGATCATACTCCCTGGTAGGCACTTCTTTTATCAACCTATGTAAACCCAACAGCTTTGCCCATAATTAAAATCTTATTTTCTTTCCAAAACCTCTGATCATTTTACTTGACCCGAATTTAGCCTCCGCTAAGCCTCAATTGCTTCCGTCAAGCAACGCTTTTCATTCTTTCCATGTTCACAAAGATCTCGTAGTCTTTTATTCGAATACATCTAAGTGCTGTATGTGGTTGTACAGGTTTCTAGGGAACATGTCTGTCAATAACACAACACATCAAGGGGAGCTGGAAGCGCTTGCTAAAACCATGTCTCTAAAGGCTCCGTGTGTGGGTGGAAGGATACAGAAAAAGGGATAATGGTGAATAAACACTTTTTTCTTGGGCTTTTGTGTTCCGCATTAGTACAGCCATTTAAGCTGTGTATTGGTGCCTGAGATAATATTTAAGGATGATTCTGTTATGCTTTGTTAGGAAAGTTGTGTACAGGTACAACCTGTTATCCAGAAAGCCCTGAATTCTCAGAAAGACCATCTCCCATAGACTCCATTTTATACAAATAATCCATATTTTTAAAAATGAATTCCCTTTTCTCTGTAATAATAAAACAGCACCTTGTACTTGACCCCAAGATATAATTAATCCTTAGTGGAAGCAAAACCAGCCTATTGGGTTTATTTAATGTTTACATGACTTTATAGTAGACTTAAGGTATGAAGATCCTAATTACGGAAGGATCCATTATCAGGAAAATCCCAGGTCCAGGTTTTTATATACCTGATTCAATAAATAGAAAACCATGATAGTCGTCTGCCTTTGCTGAAATAGACCAGTTCCTGATCCCCCTTAGGCTCACAGAGTCATTCAGCTACTCCCTCACTTTGTTCCATTGTAAAGTCATGAAATGAAGTCTCTCTGCTTTCCATAGTAGGTGGTGCACAGATTCTCTGAAAACAGAGGGACTGCAGATACCAGAATCCTTCACTTCACATTGGAACAAGTTGAGGAAGGGGTTTGTATAAACTGTGAGCCTTAAGGGAAGGTGGGCAAATGGCCCATGAGACCGACTATAATTGTTTCCTTTCAATATTCAGAATCAGGTTTGTCTGTGAAAAAATACTTTAATACAGTAGAACCCTGCTTTTACATACCCAGAAATGACTTATTCCCAGAAACTACGCTGATTATTCATGGTCTGGCACAGATAAGCACTATTAGTTGTTATCCCACATTTTACGGTTTTCCCACATTTTTACGATTTTTAGCTGTCCCCAGGAAAATGTAAAATCAGGGTTCCACTGTATTTATTTTTGGAGATATTGTTTATGCACTTTTCCTAAATAAGACCAACTGCATGAGCTTCTGTCGAAAAGTTGGGTATATTTTCCCTTTAATATGCATTACAGGGAGTTATTGACATGCTCTGCATTGACTAACTATATAACTGTGCAAGTGTAAAAGCCAGCGACAAACACTAAACTATAGTATAGGGGAAAGTGTTGGGTTGGTGTGTGGACTAGGGTTGCGACCTTTTCTGGAAAAAAAATAATGTCCTTCCTATATATTTATCTTTTTTCCCTATTAATAACACTGGGATCAACCATCATTTTTACCGGCCAGGCCGATGGCAACCCTAGTGTGAACTCCTTGAACACCTAATCAGCTGGCCATATTGTTTGGCTTTCTTTGTCACATTTGGTGATAGACTTTGCTCTTCTTCCATTTCATCATGTTCCCTTAATACTTCATTTACTTCTTAAAGGGGTAGTTCACCTTAAAGTTAACTTTAATATGTTATAGAATGGCCAATTCTTAGCCACTTTTCAATTATTCTTCATTTTTTATTTGGCTTACTTTTCAAGTTATTTGCCTTCTTCTTCTGACTCTTTACAGCTTTCAGACGGGGGGTCACTGGCCCCGGCACCCAAAAAAATGATTGCTCTGAGAGGCTACTAATTTATTGTTAGTTTTACTTTGTATTTCTTATCTTTCTATTGAGGACACTCCTATTCACATTCTAGTCTCTCATTCAAACCACTGCCTGGTTGTTAGGATCATTTGAACCCTAGCAACCAGATAGCCGCTGAAATTCCAGACTGCAGAGATGCTAAACAAAAAGCTAAATAATTAAAAAAACACAAATATTCAAAAATGCCAACCAGTTGCAAATTGTCTTAGAATAACTCTCTCTACATTAAACTAAAAGTTCATTTAAAGGGGAACAACCTCTTTAACGTTGCTGTAAAAGAGTAAAAGTTATAAACTTATGAATGGATAAAACTCAATTCTGCGAGTTCAAGTTGCCAAACCAGAAAACTTGAATTAATCGAGTTTTCTGCTGGAAAAAACTTGAATTGCTCAAATTAATCGAGTTTTTGGGCAAAAGCCTCTGAAGAAAACTTGAACATCATGAAGGCTATGAACATCTTCAAATGGTTCAAGGGACCTCTGTCATTGACTCCTACATGACGTGACAGGTTTTAGATGGTATATTTTCAGATTCAATCTATTTCCAAGGTCGGGGTATAATATATCTTGAAAAATTTGAGTTATTTTTTTTAACCTTGAAAATGTGAGTTGTGACCAAAAAAACAACTTGAAAACTTGAATTTTCATGGAAAACACAACTCAATCTGCCTCTAAAAGTTAAGTTAAAGGTGAACGACCCCTTTAAACATGTACTTGTCCAAACTGCGCCCCCAGCACACACCTGGATCTCATTCTGGTTTAACATGGCAAGTGATTGTGGTGGTCTGCACTCAGTTCCTAGTGGGAATATGCCCACCTCATTAAAGCAACCACTTTACTTGTCACAATTCTGAGTTGTGTCTCCCTGAGACTAGAAGAATATACTGCTATAGATAGGGCTTAGTTACATTAGGGAAGCCACGTGGGCTTGCCAGCTTTCATTGTATTTCTTAGCCCACATTCTTCACCCATTCGCTGCTAAAAGCTACACAAACCACTGAGTAGTATTATATCTATTATTAACAATGGAAACACTTCCACTCCCAACACCTGTCCATCTGCAGCCACACTGAGCATATTGTGCTTCCTTGTTCAGAAAGCTCCCGTAATCTCCCACAAATGTCAGGGAAAGCTGATGAGTGCTGCCTTACAAGCTCAATAAGAACATCACACACATTATACACAGCACATGCCTGAAATGGCCAGTGTTTCCTTGTGTGTCACTTTTGTTTTATAGGCTACACTGCAACCTCAAATTCATGCTCCTCCTGCACCCGGCCAAATGTCTTTCACATTGAAGAAAAATGTACATTCAAGGCAAAGTTTAATTAATTTGGGGTTTGTGGGACTGGAATCTCCAAACTCAATGGCATACATAATAATGTATTTAAAAGACATGGCAGTTAGTACATTACTGTCCAGATTTTATTCACATACAGGGTATGGGATTTAATATATGGAATTAGGGTTGCCACCTCACCCCTTTAAAACCGAACACATATGGAATCCACAGCCTGCCTGGCTAAAGTCCCATTTTTCTCTGCACTGAATAGCCAGAAAAAGAAACAACCTTTCTAACTTAATTGGCTTTTGGCAGAGATCCCAGAACAGCCACAACAGAAGATAAGATACATTTGTAACAATTCAAATGTATCGAGATAAGCAAATAAGTAACTGTAACAATATAAGATACAGGTCCCTTGGGAAAAGTTAGACTCACAGCTTAAATGGCAATTCACCTTCATTAGCAAAACTGTAATAACTGAAAAAAACACAGAAAATGTTCAAACTTTTATAACCTGCGAAATTTTGTAGAATGAACATGGTAATTGGGGGTGTGGCCATAAAATGGGAGTGGTCAAAAAATATTCGCGACAACTTTCTGTCCCTCTTTTTATTTCCAAAATGCTGCTTTAGTTTTCTCACAGCAATGCTTGCTTTGGATATGCCATAAGCATGAATATGGTATATTTTACATTTTGGAGGTATGGATCTCTTAAATAACTGGAGCCTGAAAAGAAATACTAGATTTATATTTTATTAACTGGACTTTTTGCATGGACCCAGAGGCACAGCAACCTTATAACACTGGCATTCTGGCCTGAGGGTGCACACTGGGTACATCACTGACCTTTAAAACTGTCCCCAGCATTCCCTTCTCTTTCTGATCTTATATGACCATGTTTCTGGTGTCAGGGTCACTCCACATTTCCATGACTTCCTGCAAGTGATTCCACCACATTCCTACAACATGAAGAACCTATACTATAGGCTACCCTGATCATCCCTTCATGATTCAGGGACTTCTCTAATAAATATATGTTGCAGGGCTGCACTGATTGCATTCAAATTACATTTGGAATTCGATGCTTCATGCAGAGTAGGGTTGTCACAGCACAATGAACTTAGTGTAACTTATATTTGCTGTAATGTGCAGGGTCAGACTGGGCTGCGGGACACCGAGAAAAAACCTGATGGGCCCATCAGACCCAGTTCAGCTCCCCATGGCACTGTGGATGGAGGGGGGACATGGGGAGTTGGAGGGTGAACATTGGGAGAGGGGGCCCTTGATGTCGCAAGGGGGCCTTGCAGTTGCAGCCCTGAACACCCAGTGTGACTCTGGTAATATGACTTTAAGGGGCAGATTTATCAAGGATCAAATTGAAAATTTGAATTTTCGAATTTGTTATGGTCAAAACTGTCAAATTCAACTAGGGAGTTATTCGAATTCGATTCTAATTTTTTAAATAATTCAAATTAGATTTTCGAGATTTATCATACACTGGCCCTTTAAGAACTGAAATTCGACTATTTGCAACCTAAAACCTGCCGAATTGCTGTTTAAATCAATGGGAGACGTCCAGGGATCAGTTTTGAGATGTTTCCAGCCTTTCTGACATTCAAGTTTTTTTTTTTTGCTTCTATTTAACGGGTATATTGTGAGTCTGTGCCTAAACTCAGGAGAATGACAGCAGCCTACAGTTTGTAGGGATGCACCGAATCCAGGATTTACATATGTAAATTAGGGGCGGGGAGGGAAACTGCGTGACTTTTTGTCACTAAACAAGGAAGTAAAAAATGTTTTCCCCTTCCCACCCCTAATTTGCATATGCAAATTCAGATTTGGTTCTGTATGCAGCCAAATCTTTCACAAAGAATTCGTAGGTTCAGCCGAATCCAAAATAGTGGATTCGGTGCATCCCTTACAATTTGTGAGTAAATAAGAAAGATGGGGAGCTACAGGACAGACACATACAGAGGTACAGATGCTCCAAACATAGGATACAGCCTCTCAGTCTAACCTAATGCTATATTAGGTTTTAATTATCATCCATTAAATTATAATTTACAGCTCTTTCCTCCATTGCAACATACAGTTCTTTTTTACACTACACACCAGAAGAATGTGCCTTTGATGTGCAATAGATCACAGTTAAATGGATCACGTCTGAAAGGTTGCATGTATCAGGACATATGGAAAGGAGGGATTGTGGTACCTTTAACTGACGCTGTATAAAAGTTTATGGGAAATGACAGAAGGGTATTTTTCTGCTCTCCAGAATGCCTGGCCAGATTGCACAAGGAGCAAAGAGCCTTAAAGCTTTTACTGCATTACAGATTAAGGGTTTCAGTTCAGTATCTGGGTTCGCCCAAAGGATTTGAGATTTAAGTGTTGGGATTTTCCACGGAGAAAGTTAAAACTGGGTTTTCACAAAAGGTTTAATGACAAGATTAGTCATGTGTATTAAATTATTGCCTAATCCTAATATCCAGCCCTAATCACCCAGACACTTCAGTAGTTTGGTTCATGTGTAGGTAACAGTATTTTGGGGATGTACCAGTGCTGTGCCAGTCCTTGGTACATGGAACTATGCCTTTTATTACCCACCTCCCATCTAGAGATTTGCAACTCCCGGTAGAGTGAGCATTACACGGTGCTCTCTCAGGTGGGATTTGGGGTTAACCACACTGATATCAATTAACATAAGTTCTCTTAAGGGAGGACTAAAACTTAACTAAATGTAACCCTAATTTGGTTACTGTCTCTTTAAATCGCAATTAACCCTTGGCAATCCAGGAGCCCTGAGTCCCTTTTGTGTATGAAAAGTACAGGGAACTGGGATTTACAGCGCAGTGCCTCCACCACAGGGAACTTCCACTATCTAAAACAGATATAAACTTTATATAAAACAGTAGTGAAAGAACTTGGGCAATCTAATACACAATGCACTCCTGTACTGGGGACACGTGGGACACTACCTGGAAGGGGTTAATAACCACACAGTTCAGTTCAATTGAAATGTCCCTTCCCCAGAGCTCTTATACCCCAGGTAGCGCTACCTTTTCCAAAAGTACCTCTCCCTTTGGAACTTAGCAGCTGCTCCCATGTAGCAGGTAAATGCACAAGACCTGTCCTCAAATTGGAGCCCCATGCTTGTATCCTTGCCAGTATCCTCCTTTGGGTGGCTCACTCACCGGGGTGCTCTCAAAAGCAGTCACACTGGAGATTACAGGCAGATCAGCAGCAGGATCAATCTCACTACACATAGAATAGAAATGTCACAATATAAGGCTGATTAGTAATTAATGCAGATAATTACTACATGGCAGCACAGAAACCAGTGCAACTAGCATCAGAATTTAATCAACCTTGTAGCATCATCTTATATTACAGGCCAACCTCATTTTCGGCTTGATAATTAGTGACGACCCCTAAGATTAGCTTCTCAGCAGCTGCTCGGAGCCCACTGAGCATGTGAGTGTCACAGACACTTTCCAAGATGGTGACCCCCTGTGACAAGTTTGAAGTCATGGATCATTGCTGCTATTGACAAGCTGAAACTTTAGGCTTTTGCAATAAGTTCAGTATATAAAATATGGCATTTTTATCCATATCCATTTTTAGGGTTTAGTTCTCCATTAATGAGTTGGGTGCCAGTGGTTCTTTAAAACAACAGTTAATTTGCTGGATCACAAACAGTATCTTTGATGTTACAGGTATGGGACCTGTTATCCTGAATGCTTGAGACCTGGGATTTTCCAGATAACAGATCTTTCTGTAATTTGGATCTTTGTACCTTAAGTCTACTAGAAAATTTATAAATAAACCCAATAGGCTGGGTTTGCTTCCAATAAGGATTAAGTATATGTCAGTTTGGATCAACTACAAGGTACTGTTTTATTATTACAGAGAAAATAATTTAATTATTTGAATAAAATAGAGTCTATGGGAGACGGCCTTTCCGTAATTTGGAGCTTTCTGGTTAACAGGTTTCCGGATAACGGATGCCATACCTGTACTTCAAAATGGTACAAAATACAATCACTTCACAGACACTTCCATAGACTATGGACACCTGACACCCCTGGCCAATAAAGAACTACCAGTGCAAGTTTTAACCTGTACCAACTCAATACAGACACAACCCTAGACTGAATTAACCCTTCTAGGGACTACTTAAAGTAACAGTATACAGTGATTTTACCAGTGTCGGACTGGCCCACCGGGGAACCAGGAAAACTCCCGGTGGGCCCAGGTGTCAGTGGCCCTCATGCTGGCATATTTCATGGTCATTCTTTATTTCTATGAGAACAAAAAGGCTAAATAGATGGAGTACCGTATATACTCGTGTATAAGCCGACCCGTGTATAAGCCGAGGTACCTAATTTACCTAAGAAAACTGGAAAAATGTATTGACTCGTGTATAAGCCTAGGGGCCCCATGTCAGATTTCAAAATGTGAATGTGACCCAGCCGCAACAATTGGGGGACACTGGGCAGGTACCTGTTACTGTCTGTGACTGACTGTGTCGCCGACCGGATTTCATGTTTGCTTCCCTCTGCCACCCCTATTTCATGTTTGCTTCCCTCTGCCACTTCCCCCCCCATCTGTCGCTCTCCCCACCCTGGCTGCTCTTCCCTCTGTCCTTCCCTCTGTCACCTCTGCTCTTCCCTCTGTCACCTCTGCTCTTCCCTCTGTCCTTCCCTCTGTCACCTCTGCCCCAGCCGGACTGCCTGTGACTGCCTGTGTCGCCGCCCGGAGCAGGTCCAGGAGCTCCGGGCGGCGCGTCCTTCCCTGCCGGCGTTCGCTTTCAAAATGGCGGCGCCCATGGCCGCCACGTGGGTAGCGGCCGGCGCCGCTACCCACGTGGCGGCCATGGGCGCCGCCATTTTGAAAGCGAACGCCGGCAGGGAAGGACGCGCCGCCCGGAGCTCCTGGACCTGCTCCGGGCGGCGACACAGGCAGTCACAGGCAGTCCGGCTGGGGCAGAGGTGACAGAGGGAAGGACAGAGGGAAGAGCAGAGGTATGACCCGCGTATAAGCCGAGTTTGAGTTTTTCAGCACATTTTGGGTGCTGAAAAACTCGGCTTATACGCGAGTATATACGGTAATAGATTATAGTTTTATAGTATGTAAAGAAAAGAGACTAGGAGAATAGCGGTGGAGTGAGGACAGGAAGAATAATAGTACTGAGTGTGGGTCCCTGGTCTCCCAGTCCGACACTGGATTTTACCCACCTACATGTGTATACTTTTTTGTCTCCAAATAAAAAAAAAAAAATATATATATATATATATATATATATATATATATATATATATATATATCCAGGATTTGGTTCGGGATTCAGTCTTTTTCAGCAGGATTCGGCCCAGTCCTTGCGCTGTTGCATATGTAAATTAGGCGTGGGAAGGGAAATCACGTGACTTTTTGTCACAAAACAAGGAAGTAAGAAACATTTTTCCCACCTTTGCTACCCTAATTTGCATATGCATTCGCCCGAATCTTTCATGAAGTATTCATGGATTCGGCCGCATCCCAAAAAGTGGATTCCGTGCATCACTAATATATTATATATATATATATATATATATATATATATATATATATATATATATATATATATATATATATATATAGTAGAACCCCTATTTTACAAATTTCGGGGGACCAGGAAAGTCTAAAATCAGGGAAATGTATTATGTATAATATATCGGTGGGACCACAAAACAGCAATGTAAAATGAGGGAAAACTTAAAATCAGGGAATGTAAAATTGAGTAATGGAGGACACACAAAAAAATCCAGCAACTGTCGGGGTGCCAAGTGGTAGTTCAGCAAGCACATCTACAGCAATGACTCAGCACTCACAGGACTTGCTTAAAAAAATGAAAAAAATCCTTTTTATTGTGCAAAATCACAAGAGTTTTGGTCACATATGACTGAAACGTTTATTTTGCTTAATAAAAAGATTTTTTAATTTTTTTAAGCAAGTCCTGGGTCATTGCTGTGGATATATACAGTATATATAGTGAATAAAGTACCCCCTCTTGTAAAATATAAGGATATTATTAGTTACCGAGGAGTTTCATGACCATATAAAAACACGAGGCCGAAGGCCAAGTGTTTTTATACAGGTCATGGAACTCCGAGGTAACTTCTAATATCCTCATATTTTACAACTGGGGGTACTTTATTTATTATAATACACAAATTTTAGTGAGTCATGTGACAGAAATGACATCACTACTCACCGTTTATAACTGATGACATCACTACTCACCGTTTATAAGGATATAATTTACAGGATATTCATGGCTTTTGTGTATTATATATATATAAATACATCTTTCTATTTTGTAAGGGAACTTTCACCATTCAAGTTAATTCTGTTTTCTGGGGAACCTATAGAATAGTTTCACAGGGCAATTAAAAATGTCTTTCATACAAAGCCTGAGGCTGTTTGCTGCACTGTTTCACAGCTTTGTTTATACTATTAAGGCAAGAGCAAGTCACATAGGCCTGGACAGAATGCATGGAATGAACATCCCATAAATCTTAGGTAATGAAATAAAAGACACACAGGCTGTACTGGACATCCATAATCCCCCAATTGCTGACGGAATTCCCAAGTGTTCTCAGTAGCCTGAGCCAGAAAAGTAACATCAAACCATATGGAGGTTGATTTACTAAAATAGGTGTTAAATTGCACAATTGCCATTAGCCATAGACACCAGCCAGAAGCTGTTTTTGATCAGACAACTACAAGTTACAAAATGAGGACAAATTTCCGATGGCTGTGAGTACTGGCAGTGGTGCTATTTAGAACCGGTGTTAGTAAATCAGGTCTATAGAGGATTTTCTGTGCTGATGAACTTGTTTGTGGGTGATGTTTCCTCTTGTAACTTTTCCTTCTGATAAAGTCAAATTCCTTTTCTGTTATGAAAGAAAATATGATTTTTAAGCAATTTTCCAATATACATGATTGCACATTTTAAAGTTATTTGTAAATGTAATTGGTTTTAAAAGCACTATCCATCTGGCTGTTTCATTCCCTGCACTGCTGGCTCTGACTCCTGAAACAATGTTGCAAGCCAGCTAGATAGAAGATTTGCATGAACCGTGACAGAAAGGGATCTGGGATAAGCAAACACTGATTTCATCTGCAAATACATTTAAACATAACTTCACAATCTTTGAAAATATGTAACAAACATATATTGGAAAGTTGCTTAGAATTTCATTTTCTTTCATTTTGTAAAAAAAAAAAAAAACAGTCTTTGGATCCCTTTAAATAATAGTAGTTTTCTTCATATAAAATTCAGTGCAATTATAGAATAAATTCGCAAATTTGCAGCATAAATTCGCTTGCGTCAATTTGTTTTGACGCCGGCGACAGTTCGGACACCGAAGACAAATAAATGGATGGCCATTGACTTTAATGTGCGTCAAAAGTCGACGTCGTCGAAATTAGAGTTTCGCAATTTTTTTGCCCATTTCTCGAATTTCACAACATTTGTGGCGAAACGCGACAAATTTACTCATCACTAAACCCCAACCTTGACATACTTTTCTCATAGTTGAATTCTTCCATTTTATTTACTACTCTGGGTATAAGTGTCTACACTCTCTCCAGCTTTCTGGGGCCCAAAACCACTAAATTTAGAGGCACATTTATTAAAGGTCAAATTTTGAATTCACGTGAGTCCTTTAAAACTCTATTAAATTTGAATATACTCGAAATTCGACTGGTGGGTTATTTGTATTAAAAAAAAATTGAATATCTAAAACTCGAATTTAATTCAATTCTAATTCGACAAAACTCAATTCAAATTTTTCTCCAAAAAAAGTGTGTCAGGAAGGCTTTAAACATCCCAAATTGGTCACTGGACCTCTCCCATTGACTTATACACGAATTCGGCAGGTTTTAGGTGGCGAATAGTTGAATTCGAATTCTCAAAGGGCCAGAGTATGATAAATCTCAAAGATCGAATTTGAATTTTTAAAAAAAAAAACTCAAATCGAGTTTGGATAATTCCCTAGTTGAATTTGACAGTTTTGACCATAAAAAAATTTGAATTTGAATTTTCAGTTCAATTGCCCCAGTAACACCTTAACCAGGTATCTATAAAGAAGCAAAATGATGTATTAAGTTAATAACTCATAACTTCAGCATCAGACTGGGGCCCACTGGGGCTGCCCAAGCCCCGGTCCCAGCCGTAAAATATTTCTATTCATGAACTTGCAGCAGTGCTATCAGTGTCGGACTGGGACACCAGTGGCCCACCCAAAAACCTTAGTACTGTCAGTACTATTATTCTTCATCTCTCAATCAACCTCTATTTTCCTAGTCTCTTTTCTTTACGCACTTTAATCTATTATTCCATCTATTTAGCCTCTTTGTTCTCATAGAAATAAGGAATGGCCATAAAATAGACCAAGTGTTAAGAAGTAGGAGGGCCCACTGACACCTGGGCCCACCGGGAGTTTTCCTGGTATCCCTGTGGGCCAGTCCGACACTGAATGCTATGCTGGTACAAATATGGACCTGTTATCCAGAATGCTTAGAACCTGGGGTTTTCTGATAATGGATCTTTCTGTAATTTGGATCTTCATACCTTAAGTCTACTAGAGAATCATGTAAACATTAAATAAACCCAATAGGCTGGTTTTGCCTCCAATACGGATTAATTATTTCTTAGTTGGCATCAAGTACAAGATACTGTTTTATCATTACAGAGAAAAAGGAAATCATTTTTAAAAATTTGGATTAATTAGATAAAATCAAGTCTATGGGAGACGATCCTTCCGTAATTCTGAGCTTTCTGGATAATGGGTTTCCGGATAACTGATCCCATACCTGTTGGTGGAGCAGAGTATCTTATAACTGTAGTAATGTAGAATCCAGCTGAACCATACAGTGACTGTTACATTCTGTGCCCGTTGCATAAGTTCCAGGCCATTTTTCTTCCAAGGCACTGTGCTGTGAGTTCTTATTAAATAAACCCGTCTGTGTGCTCCACTCTCCAAATTTTGGCAGGCCAAGGCTTCCACGAAGTAAGCAGCTGGGATTTATTTAGTATGATTAAGAAAGCATTTGAAAGTGGATATCTGAAGTTTTAATACAAACATGTACATTATTCCATTTTTTTTTCAAACCATGACATTCGCTCCTTTTTTTGTTGCAAGTTTAAGCGCTGATTGTCTTGAATATATGGCCTTGTTTGTGAAATGCAGATTTATAGTCAGTAGTGTGTGTCACTCTAGAGAACAGCACATGACAGTCACATGACTGGGGGCAGCTGGGAAACTGACAATATGTCTAGCCCCATGTCAGATTTCAAAATTGAATATAACAAAATCAGGTTTGCTGTTTTGAAAAATGGATTTCAGTGCAGAATTCTGCTGGACAGCACTATTAACTGATGCGTTTTGAAAAAAAAAACATGGTTTTCCATGATAGTATCCCTTTAAGTTCAGGAACAGCTGATGATTGGTTGAGAATTACTACCATGGGAATCTATTAAACACATTGTGTCCAGCACAGAGCTGACCCCCAAAAGTGCAGTGCAGAGGGGTATCAGTCAGCATCTATACGTGGGTGGGGTAAGATGCAGAAAGGGTCACTTTAGACTGTTTATGCCGAAATCATCAATCACTCCATTCAACTTCTCAGCCTTTCTGTTTTTGGCTTCACATCCACAGACTCTTATGTGCAGTTTCCATTACAAAGTCAGTATATCTCCACACCTGTGTAAACAGCCCAGCAAATTCACACTTCTTTGTGGCTCCAAGCTTCAACCTGGGAGTAAAATATGACATTTTATATGTTACAGGTATGGGAACCGTAATCCGGAAACCCATTATACAGAAAGCTCCGAATTACAGAAAGACCATCTCCCATAGACTTCATTTTATCCAAATATTCCAAAGTTTATAAAAATGATTTCCTTTTTTCAGTAATAATAAAACAGTACCTTGTACTTAATCCCAGCTAAGATATAATTAATCCTTATTTTTGGAAGCAAAATCAGCCTATTGGGTTTATTATGGGCAGATTTATCAAGGGTCGATTTTTCGAAGCAATGGGAGGTTTTTTGAACTCCCATAACTTCGAAATTCAAATAAAAAAAGACCAATCGAAATGTATTTAAAAAATCGAATTTTTTCTCTGCGTGTGAATAGGCTTCGATTCAAGGTATTTAAAAAAAAACAAAAACTTAGATTTTTCAGAGTCACCAATTGACTCCAAATAGGTTCTAGGAGGTCCCCCATAGGCTAAAACATAAATTCGGCAGGTTTTAGATGGCGAATGGTCGAATTTTTAAAGAAACAGTACATGATACATTTCCATATTCGAATTGTCTATTTTTTTTTAAAATGTAGACTATTCCCTAGTCGAATTACACAAAAATAGCTCTAAATTTGAATTTTTTAATTTGACTTTTCAATTTGATCCCTTGATAAATCTGCCCCTTAATGTTTACATGATTTTCTAACAGACTTAAGGTATGAAGATCCAAATTACAGAAAGATCCATTATCCGGAAAACCCCAAGTCCTGAGCATTCTGGTTAACAGGTCTCATACCTGTATATAAATATTCGATTTCAGAAGTCGCCCGAAGTTTCCTCTTGAGTTGTTTTTTCATTGAAGCAGGCGGAAGACACTGGGAAGCAGATCGGGGAGATTAGTCGCCCCAAAAAAGAGGCGATTAGAAATCTCCCCGAATCTCCAGGTGTGACCTTACCCTTAATGTCCTCGGGCAGCAGGCTTGTTGGCTCTATCGCACCGGAATTCAGTGTACAGCACATATATAAAAACATATTATTAAATCAAAGAAAGTTTGATACATCAAGGAACATTTTCTTTTCACAGCGCCATAAACGAAATGGGCTATAATTCAATAGGCTGAGTCAGTGACTTGTGTTTCTGTGGAATATTATTGCTAATTTGTTGCATTTCCCCCTCCCTCTCTTTTCTCATAATTTCGGTAACCCTGTTATGCACCAAAGAAATGAGCCTGTAGATATTGCCAGAAAGGCTGAGTATAAATATATCATCTGAATGTATTTAGCAGCAGGCCCACTTATTCCAAATTAGAAACATATTGGAAATACAAGATCTCCTTCTCTTTAGTGAGCGTGAGTGCAGGAGAAATATCATTATAACGAACAGGATACGCAGATCATAAAAACAATAAACGCGCATATTGTAGAAGTGATAGAGGGCTAGTTGACCTTTAAATGAAGTTCTAGGCTTGGGGCACGGGACTGTGTTTTGGCTTCTTTCCACCCGAATATTCTCTGCAGCTGAATGTACTTCCATCAACTCACTGCCAGCGGAGAGAAGCTGAAACACAGCCTCCTGTGACTTTAGCATGATGTGCAGGTATGGGACCTGTTATCCAGAATGCTCGGGACCTGGGGTTTTCCAGATAACAGATCCTTTTGTAAATTGAATCTTCATACCTTACGTCTACTAGAAATTAATATAATAAACCCAATAGGCTGGTTTTGCTTCCAATAAGGATTAATTATATCTTAGTTTGGATCAAGTACAAGCTACTGTTTTATTATTACAGAGAAAAAGAAAATCATTTTTTTAAATTTGGATTATTTGGATAAAATGAAATCTATGGGAGACGGCGTTTCCATAATCCAGAGCTTCGTGCATAACGGTTTTCTGGATAACGGATCCACTTTACCCTAGTAACCTGGTAGTGATTTGAATGAGAGATTGGAAGATAAATAGGAGGGAGCCCAGATTGAAAGATAAATGTAACAATAAAATTGTAGCCTCTTAGCAATTCTTTTGAGTTGCTGGGGACAGTAACCTCAATGTGAAAATTGGGAAGAAGCAGAAGAGGTAATTAAAAGTACATTTAAAAAAAAAATTCATACCAATTGAAAAGTTGCTAAGAATAGGATAATCTGTAAATACTAAAAATGAACATAAAGATTTAAAATAATTATCATAGACACACATATAATATGACTGCCAGTGCCACCATATCATTGCACATGACCACACAAGAGGATATCATTGCCCATGAGTTTTGTGCATTATATACATGTGTACCTACTGTGAACCAAATGTAATTAAAAAAGCATAAGGGCAGGACTACACGGCCGATTTTGCAGCGATCCGACGCGCTGCGCAAAATCGCAGGCGTTACGTCGGATGCGACGGAAACAAGGTAAGTAATGGCAGTGTCGGATCGTGTCGCATTGTTGATGCAGCGCGCAGTGTCTGCATCCGACAGTCAAGTCGCGTCGCATCAACAATGCGACACGATGCGACAATTGAATTACTTACCTTGTTTCCGTCGCATCCGACGTTATGCCTGCGATTTTGCACAGCACGTCGGATCGCTGTGAAATCGCCCGTGTAGTCCTGCCCATAGACTGATATCAGTAGCTGCAAATGAACTGCAGTGGTGTGTGTGTTGTGCTTAAAGAACTAAAGCTTAACTAAAGAAGTAGCTAGAAATGTTGTACATTATGTTTTGTGCTTCTGTACCAGCCCAAGGCAACCACAGCCCTTTAGCAGTAAAGATCTGTGTCTCCAAAGATGCCCCAGTAGCTCCCCATCTTCATTTCTGCTGATTCACAATATACAGTACACATAGAATAGAAATGTCACAATATAAGGCTGATTAGTAATTAATACAGATAATTACTACATGGCAGCACAGAAACCAGTGCAATTAGCATCAGACTTTAATAACCAGCCCTGTAGCATCAGCTTATATTACAGACCAACCTCATTTTCTGCTGGATAATTAGTGACGAGCCCTAAGCTTAGCTTCTCAACAGCTGCTCAGAGCCCACTGAGCATGTGAGTGTCACAGACACTTTCCAAGATGGTGACCCCCTGTGACAAGTTTGATGTCCTGGATCATTGCTGCTATTGACAAGCTGAAACTTTAGGCTGGTGCAATAAATTCAGTATATAAAATATGCCATTTTTAGCCATATTCATTTTAAGAGTTTACATCTACTTTAATAAACCTGATCTGACACTCTGCCTCTCTGGAATGTCCAATGAGTAAGAATCCAGATCAGGTCAGATGCGCCTGATTTATATTGTGTTTGTATGTGCACAGGCAAAGAAGGCCCTGAAGAACATACTGCAGAAATGCACCCACCTGCCAGCGCTTGAGCCCTTGCTGCATGATGCACCAGCGAATATTCTGAAGCATGTGGTGGGACAGTTTAGCAAGGTAAGTCGTACACTCACATGCAATTGTCTGCATTCATTCTTGGTCTGATTATTTCTGATTATTTCACCAATGAGGTGGATATGATTTTATTGTACTGACACATATTGTTCATATGTTGAAATAAATTACATATTGTTATATTGTTCCAAGGGCCAAATGATCTGATCAGTGTCATATTTCCCACCTTAAGGAGGCCATATTAGTGAAAGCTCTTCTAATGTACGCAAGCTTTAGGCCTTTGGCGGCAAAAGGTCTCAAATATTTTGAGATTTATTATACCCCCCATGCTTGCTGCAAAAAAGCCTGAATTCGAAAACCCGGCATCTTGCACCTGTCGTGGTCCAGTATAAGTCAATGGCAGATGTTACAAATAACAAAAAAGGTGCAAAAAGCCAGTCTCTAGCACTGCGGCAGTATAATATTTATAAGATCAGTAGTAAAGCATAGATTAGAAGTATAATAAAGAAATGAAAAATACTCACAGTTCACCCCAGTGTATGGGTGCATATATACATTAGGGATGCACTGAACCCACTTTTTTGGATTTGGCCGAACCCCCGAATCCTTTGCAAAAGATTCGGCCGAATACCGAACCGAATCGAACCCTAATTTCATATGCAAATTAGGGGTGGAAAGAGGAAAACATTTTTAACTTCCTTGTTTTGTGACAAAAAGTCACGTGATTTCCCTCCCTACCCATAATTTACATATGCAAATTAGGATTCGGATCGGCCAGGCAGAAGGATTCGGCCGAATCCTGCTTAAAAAGGCCGAATCCTGGCCGAATGCCGTGCATCCCTAATATACATACAAAATCATTTTGTGAAAAAACTCACATCCATCTGCTATTCAGTGGCAGATATCCCTATCCCAAATTGAAGATATCGTGGTCTGCTCTGGGTTTAGTCTGATAATCCAAAAACGTTGGGGTTTACGGGCAATAACCCGAAAAAATTCAGATTCAGAAGTAAAGTCCGAAAAAATTCATATGATTCAAGTTTTATAACAATGTAAAATCATGGATGGGAGTTTGGTCGAACTTTCTTTATTAAAATAAAATTTATAAAATCATATTTTAATAAATAACCCCCTAGGTGTTAGAGCCAAGTTAATAATAAAAGGGATTGTTCACCTTTAAATTAAGTGTAAGCATAATTTAGTTATATAGGGATACAAATTTAAATTGCTCCTCCTTTTTTTTTATTATTTCCAGTTTTTGAATGATTTAGCTTTTTGCTCAACAGCTTTCCAGTTTGTAATTTCAGAAGCTATCTTGTCGCTAGGGTCCAAATTATTTAAAGTATTTTTGGCTGCTGGGGTCAGTGACCCACATTTCAGAACTGCACAAAAAAAAAGTCAGAAGAAGAAGGCAAGTAATTCAGAAACATCCAATCGTTCAAAAACAAAAAATTAAAATCAACAGAAAAGTTGCTAAGAACTGACTTTTCTATAACATACTAACTAAAGTTAACTTAATGATGAAATAACCCTTGAATGGGCCAAACATGGGAGGTCCAACTATTAGTTCACCTAAACGCAAATTTTGATGCCCGCATTCGTTTTGGCGTCAATTCTGATGATCGTATCAATTTTGACGCTGGAGTTAAAGTCAATGGTCGTCCGAATAATGTTGACGCACAAAGGTTTTGTCTTGAGCGACTTTTCTGATGTGCGCCGAAAATTTTTTGTACGTCAACGAATTTACACGGCACTTTCCTGAATTTATTCGCCGGCGGTGAATTCAGAAATTCGCCATGAATTCACACCTGGTGAATTTATTCACCCATCACTAACAATCATGGGTCAGGGCCCGCTTAAGTCATATAAAGGTTACAGAAAAATATTGGTATATCAGTCATTCAGCAAAATATCTAAGGCAGTAAATATGTTTTCAAACTGAGCTTTTGGGTGTATCTAGGAGAGCAATCAGGCATTTCCCCAAATCTTACCCTACCTGAGCCCTCCTACTACTTCTCCAAGACCCCACCCCCAGGAGTAACTCTTTACATGCCAGCGTATTTCTGCTGCAAATGTATCCCCCATTGACTGATTGAAATTGAACCCAGAAATGTAGAATATCTGGCAATAATACTCTGCAACACAAGCCAATGATCTACAGCACTTAAATTGTTAAACTGAACATCTCATTCCCTTAACTCTGTTGTTTATCCCAACATTGTTTGCTCCAGTATTCTACTTATTGGCATTTTTCACGTTCCCTTTATATGAGAGAAAAATGCAAATCCTATAGTCCTGGATGATGACAGCTGCATTTTATTTTGGATAAATATTGAGCTAATGAATGCATTTATAGAAGTATCAAATGTAATCGGCTGTGTCCTGCATTGCTGCTCAGCCCCACACTAAACCTTTTCGAATACTTTGTACTGGGCCTGGCCTTTATATAACAAAATACAAAACAGGCCCATAAAACCACAGGTAGGGTTATTTACAGGCTTTTCATAGGGCCTTTCCGTCTCCAGTTACCAGCAGATTTAGATGTAATAACTTGATTCTGTGCTTGTTTCCACAAAGACTGCAGTGTTAGGAAGTATTCAGTTAATGGCAGTGAAACCTGGCCGTCCTCTCAGAGATTTAAATACAAAGGCGCTTTACACGTGCGCGTTTAACACACAGAGAATGACAAAAATACTCTGCACATTGCCAGACGTGTTAAAAGGAATAAATAGGGGCCACTGGGGCCAGTTAGATGCAGCATTTTAGTATATGTGTGAGAAACACGTCATATTACTCCCCCAACAGCTTGTTATTGAAATAGTCCTGCAAATTCCTGCCCATTCTGATTCCTCAGCACCACATATAGGGGCAAATTCAGTAACCTCCGGAAATTCGCCAGCGCAACACTTCGCCAGGCGTAGATTTGCCAGGACAACGCTAATTCACTAAAATTCGAAGTTGCGTCCAGGGCGCAGAACGTTGGCGAAGTTTCGGTAGCGTTACTGTGGCAAGCGAAGCAAAGTTGCGCTAGCCTTGGCGAATTTGTATGCGGCGGGAAGTTAAAGTTGAATGGACGTATATGTTGCAGCAAATACATTACACTACACAAGCCCAGGGAACCTTAATGAAATAAAGTTGTTATATTGCCCTACACATGAGCCCAGTGTATAGTTTATGTGTCATATGTTAGGAAATGTAGGGGGGAAGCCGGTTACCCCCCAAAAAAAATTTGTGACAAATTACAAAGGGCCACAATGATTTCCATTCCCTTGGGGATTAACTGCCAGGAGTAGCCACATAAAGTATAGCTGTTGCCGCTCGTGGGGTACCTATAGAAAATATTTGCCCCACCCCTTCCTGTCTCAAGCCACGCCTCCCACCCCAAACCTTCAGCAATCAGCACCATACAAATACACTCTCAGTACGAGGGGGCACTACAGTAGGCAGTTGTGATGTCCTGCATAGGCCTGGCCTTAGTCAACATTATTCTGTAACACTAGCAGAGATTACATTAAAGGAGCTGTTCACCTTTAAGTTAACTGTTAGTATGATGTAGAGAGTGATATTCTGGTACAATTTGCAATTGTTTTTTATTTTTTATTATTTGTGATTTTTTTCCTCTTACTATTCAGCAGCTCTCCCGTTTGCAATTGCAGCAAGTGGGTTGCTAGGATCCAAATTACCCTAGCAACCATGTATTCATTTAAATAAAGTACAGGGATAGGAGTAGGAGAGGGCCTAAATAGACAGATGAGTAATAAAAAGTAGTAATTCTTTTTTAGATGGGGTCAGTGACCCCCATTTGAAAGCTGGAAAGAGTCAGAAGAAAAAGGCAAATAATTTAAAAACTATAAAAAATAAATAATGAAGACCAATTGAAAAGTTGCCTAGAAATGGACTTTGTATAACATATTAAAAGTTAACTTAAAGGTGAACCACCCCATTAAAGTAGTCTTTGCTGCATCTGAGAAGTTATTTGCATTTATTTCTATAATATATTGCTATAAAACCTATAGACAAACAAACTGCTTATATGATTGTATTTATGAAGATATAAACTATATTTACAGCTGTTATGGTGTTGCTTTCCCTGCAAATAATGCTAATCCTAAATAGACAGAGTGCATGAGAGGCCTGTGCATAACTGTTATTATATGTCCCGAATTATTATATGAATCCCTGGAGTTGGATGCTCATCTGTTTATGCTTAAGATGTGCTGGAGTTTAAGAGCCTCTCACTTGACTTCTAAATAAAAAGGCTCATTGTTCTTACACTTGCTAAACAAAATCAGTTTGGCTCTTAATGGGACCCACGCTCCATGCTTTATAATCATACGCATTTCCTTCTCACTTTATATTCTGTGTATTATACACTTCTCTCCTGTGCATTATTACACTGTTTACTCTGATCGGAGCTGGGTTTTGTGCATGTTCATCCCTTACATCTCCGAGGGCAAAGCTTTAGCCGCAGGATTTGCAGGTAAGTGGAAACGCTGGGACGGAACGCTCCCATTCTTTAATGAGGTACTGAGAGTTATAAACTGGGAATAATTGTAGGGCCGCTTTCATGCACACTCCACACAAGTGGAATGCTGCCCTGGGGCATTGCAGGCCGTGAAATCACTGCTTTAATAAAGAAGGATGGGATATTAAGGGGGTCTTTTTGTCTCGTTAGCTTACAGTATAGACCACAGCTGCCGAGTGCTTTAAATAGAACTCCAATTGAAAAAAATGGCTCCAATCCAATTTGGATGTGAGAGCGCATTGCTTTATGAGATACAGACATGCATCAGCGTTTTGGGTGGAATCTAAATAGTTCTCTTTTCTGGTATGTTATCTCCGCGTGCCAAACCTCCAGACTAGTAATATGTGTGTGGGGGGGGCAAGTGGTATCCCTAATTAATTTGCCTCAACCTGGGATTCTGTTTGTGCCCTATCTCAGTACCAGGATGTACTCGCAAACACAAAACTATATATATATATATATATATATATATATATATATATATATATATATATATATATATATATATATATATATATATATATATATATATATATGTATATACTATAACAAACATATATATATATGTATATGTATATATATATATATGTATATATATATATATATAGATAGATTCTCTGCAGTAATTTTTGTTTTTTTTGGACGGTAGCTTCTAAAAAGGACATGTCGATGACAATCCACACCCAGAAACATTAATTAATCCCAGGGCTTGGGAGGAATAATGGAGGCAACAATGTGGGATATGTGACATGTCTCTTGTGTTGCTGTACTTAATAAAAACGCAACATTGTCACACATTTAAATGGGATAGACGCAGTGCTGTCAAAAACCATGGTTCTGTTTTTCTTACAGTACACATTGGGGCTCATTTATAAACAGTGGGTACTTGGGCAGTAACCCGTAGCAACCAATCAGAGGTCTGCTTTCATTGCTCAACCTGCATCTGGCTGAAAAAAGCCACTCACTGATTGGTTGCTATGGGTTACTGCCCTGGTGCAAATTTGCCCTTTGTTTATAAATGAGCCCCACTGACTCCTCTGAGAAAATTGCTGGTAGACTGGGGGGAGCTGTGTAGTTACAATATAAAACATCCCTTTTTTCTCATCCACTCAAATTCATACAATACAAATTCCGCTTGATCAAAAATCCTTTCGGTTTAAATTTTTTGGACAATTCCAGTTTTTCCAAAATAATTTTATTGGATTTTTCATGTTAATTTATCAAAACATAGTTTTCTACACTGCAAATCTTTGGCAACATTAGTGAAATACGTAAGTCTTTAAAACTTACCAAGTAATAAAAATGATAATAAGAGGGTTATTTGTCAAAGATCAAGTTGGTGAGTTTTTTTTTTAACTTCAAATAAAATCATAACTCAAATGTTTGCTTATTTAGGAAAAAACTTGAATGTAAAAAAGTCAAATTAATGCAATTTGGGTGGGGACTCAAATACTTGAATTGATCAAGTTATCTACAAAAAAAAACTTGAATAGCTCAAATTGATCAAATTGACCCAAAGTTATGGCATATTGTGGACATCATATAATTATTATGCAGTTTTCATTTCAATATTGATTATTATTTCACCTTTAAAATTTTAATAAAACACCTTTGATCCTTTTTTAGATCCAACCACATAATTTTCTCCGCAAAGCCATGAAACTGATTCAGTTCTATTTGATCATTTATAATTAATTCCCATAGTTCAAACTCTGGGACCCCCCAAACCAGTGGATGGGGGACGGACTGGTAGGAAGACCAGTTAGGGCAAGTGCTTAATTATGGTCTTGGATATCACTGGATCTACGGGAGAACTACTATTTCATCATCTATTCACATATACTTAGAGGCCCCTTTATTAAAAGTCGAATTTTAGTGATGTTAACCACCCCTTCAAGTTATGAAGATCCAATTACAGAAAGATCCATTATCTGGAAAACCCCAGGTCCCAAGCATTCTGTATACTAGTTCCCATACCTGTATATATCCCTCTGCCCTAGTCTTGGTGCAATAAAGCAGTTCAGATGAGCCTTAACCTGAAGCATCTTTTGTGATTTTTGTTGATATCAGCACCAGATCTATTTTTCTCCATTAGGGTAAGGCCACACTGGGCGTTTTGGGGAGATTTGGTTGCCTCGTCTTTGCATCGACCAATCTCCCCAAACGCCTTCCCTCACTCTGCGCTAGCTAAAATGAAAAAAACGCTGGCGCTAATCACACGCGTGTGTGATTAGCGCCTGCGGTTTTTCATTTTAGACGACGTTTGGGGAGATTGGTCGCCGCAAAGACGAGGCGATTAGTTGCCAGGCAACCAAATCTCCCCAAAACGCCCAGTGTGGCCTTACCCTTAGACCAACAAAGAGTGAGGCAAGGGCGAGGCTGATCCTGAGTACATAGCCCAATGGATAGAGACCCTGTTTTCTTGTGCTCAGAGTTAAGTACAAACAGATTGGTCTGCGATAGTCTAAATGTGATTTTGGAGAGCAATAAAAGTCAAACAGATTTAGTGATAGGAGCAGCTGTAAAAGGCCAGCAATAGATAGGGAGATAAGTTACTCTAAGGTCATAAAGCTCTAATTGAGGCATTAAGCAATCAGCAGGGCTGTGTGAACTCCCAACCTTCCAGTCCATCACACAAAGTCCAGAGGGTGTTTTTTTATTTTTATTTTTTCCCCAGCCGTGAGCACAAAAGGGTTAACTAGAGTCCCACTTTGAGAGGAAAGTACTGGAGAGTGCAACATTCTTTCCTTGCTTAGGAATCGGCCAGTCTCAATGAAATATGTACATAGGAATGGGATAGAGTTGTGCAAACAGGTTCCCACTTATAACCAGACTGCAAGTTTTCCTAAACACAAAGCCTAAATAATCCATTGAAAATGAAGAAATCTGCTGCCCTCTTGCTGTACTTCTGTCTGCACTGGGCCAGGGTTCCCTGCCGTTAGTATATAAGAAGTACAAATATTTGCACAGGACACACTCCTGTTCCAGGGATACTAGAAGTGAGGTTCTGCAGCTGTTGGAAAGAACAACTCCCATGAGCCTCAGCCAGTAGAGAGGATTATATGGGATCAGCTGGAGGACAGTGATGAGGTGAGTGTGTTGCACCATACAGGGACACCACTAACTGTCAGCTTTCACACTTCCCCATGTCCTATTGACCTCTCGGGAATTTGTGAAACAGCAATTCAACTCAATGTGAACTCCAGTAAGTTAATCAATACCCACCCCCTGGCCCTCCTGTCTTGCACATCAAAGTTTACATTTGTCTAAACACCTATGTCATGTTTCCCACTATATACAGTTTAAATGACCAACATATAAGAAAATAGCCTTGTAACTCATAGTTACCGACAGCCTCAGTCATAACCGGTGATAGTGACATCACTTGCATCACATGATTCATTAAAAGTTAAAGTATTAAAAGGAACAAATGTAACTTCTTTTATATAAAAATAAAATCATCTTGGAGTTCCATGGTCTTTATTAAAGGCACTCGGCCATGACTTTGTGCCTGTATTTTCATTTAACTCTCCACTCACTCTAATTAGCCACATACAGTAGGGAGGAGATGATTCCTTGTACAGGTATGGGACCTGTTATCCAGAATGCTCGGGACCTGGGGATTTCCAGATAATGGATCTTTCTGTAATTTGGATCTTCATACCTTAAGTCTACTAGAAAATCATGTAAATATTAAATAAACCCAATAGGCTGGTTTTGCTTCTAATAAAGATTAATTAAATCTTAGTTGGGATCAAGCACAAGGTACTGTTTTATTATTACAGAGAAAAAGGTAATCATTTTTAAAAATTTGGATTATTTGGATAAAATAGGGTCTACGGGAGACAGCCTTTATAGTCTTTCGGAACTTTCAGGATAACGGGGTTCCGGATAACGGATCCCATACCTATATATCTTTTGTGCTGTATTTACTCATGAGGTGCTGAGCCATCAATTGCCAGTGTTGTTTATTTTTCTACCAGTGGCCATTGTATTGGGTATATGTTTGAAAGGGTGAAGGAAGATTATTGTTCATTTTAGGCATTTTTATAAAGAACCAACCATATGACAATACAGTAGAAGGATACACACAGACAGATTTCTTACAAATACTGGATACAATATAAAAGGAGAAGGGGGGGACATGATTTTTGACTCAATATCGTCAGGCAGGCCCATCGGCTGGCCCCATTCACGAGCCAAAAAGCTGCCGACTTGGTACTTAAGTAGGGTTGCCACCTTTTGCAAAAATGTTTTCTGTCTGGTGGGGGCGGGTACAAAAAGGGGCGTGGTGTGACGTCAAAGGGGCCGGTTTGTGATGCAAAGGGGCGGGGCCACGGCCAGGACAAAAACCGAAGGACAAGCTAAGTTTACAGGGGATTGGGTGCGGGCCGGGGGGTCTTTTTAAGGGTATTACAAATTTACCGCAGCTACATTGCCGGTAAATTTGTAATACCGGTCCCAGCCTTGGCAGGTGTTTTACCAGGCAGGCCGGTAAAATACCGGCCGGGTGGCAACCCTATACTTAAGAGACGTACAAATGACCACGTTATAAACAAAAAATCAATGGGGCATAAAAGTTGGAGGGTTGTAGCTGCCCCTTGGGCTGTTGGATATACAACTTTGCACTGTATAAGGATTGTTCAACTTAAAATTTGCAGTTAGTTTTCTTTTATTATTATTTGTGGTTTTTCAGTTATTTCACTTTTTAGTCAGTAGTTTGTAATTTCAGCAATCTGGTTGCTAGAGTCCTATTTACCCTAGCAAACGTGCATTAATTTGAATAAGACACTGGAATATGAATACGAGAGGTCTGAATCGAAAGATGTGTAATAAAAAGTAGCAATAACAATAAATGCAGGGCCTTACAGAGCATTTTGTTTTTTTAGATGGGGTCAGTGACCCCCATTTGAAAGCTGGAAAGAGTCAGAAGAAGAAGGCAAATAACTATAAAAAATTAGGGTCAATAGAAAATTAACAATTCTATAACATACTAAAAGTTCATTTAAAGATTAACCAGATTAATAAAAAAAAGGTTTCTACCATTGTAGTGAATTTGTCATTTCTCCTTTTAACCCTTGAGTGACTAAATTCACAGAATATATAGGTCTGTTGTCCTCCAGGGTTCACATTTTGGTCCTGAAAATTATATACAATTTTATATATATATATATATATATATATATATATATATATATATATATATATATATATATATATATATATATATATATATGTAGCACGATGGATCAGCACACACTGTTTTGAATGTGAAGTAATAGTGTTTATTTCAAGCAAAACAAATAAACCGAAACGTCGGATAAAAATGTGTTTTGCTTGAAATAAACACTATTACTTCACATTCAAAACAGTGTGTGCTGATCCATCGTGCTACATACATGCTTTATTGATCGTGCACTGCTGGCCACATCTGTTCAAGTGCTGGTACTGTGGGATTATATATATATATACACAACACTATCCACCTGGAGCACTCCAAAAATATGTCAAACACCTGGTTGCAGGTTATATAATATACATCCAAATAGCAAAGAAAGGACTGCTTGAGTTAGGAGCCGAAACGTTGAAATAAATATGATTTGATTTTTTCACCTTAAAAGACCTGGAGTGCGGTTTCTTTGCTATTTGGACATATATATATATATATATATATATATATATATATATATATATATATATATATATATATATACAATTAAACTAATACATGCTGAGAGTTTTTTATAATAACAGTGGTGCATTTAAATGTAATTTAATGTTTTCTTGTGGTGCAAGCAAATGAGTCAGTTAAGGGAATGCAGCCAGCTCAGCCCAGCTGTTTGTCAGTGACATATACTATGAGTCTTTGCACCATGGAATGGAATAATGTGTTCGGGTCACAGAAGATATGAATAAAATACATAAGGAGAAAAGAACTAAGAGTTGTTTATGAGACACACACAGTATATGAATCAGCCGGTACTTTCTTCCTTTGTGACAGAATATTTTTCATTTGCACCGGGGATATTGCAGTATATTCAGGATATACAGTATTCTCTCTGTTTATGAGGTTAGTTAAGCTCCAGCCATTTGCCTTATGAAATAGTCCAGGAGTCAGGGCTTCTAATATTTCACTCCTGACCGTGTGTCTCACCAGTTGGGAGATTTATCACTGTTATTTCCTATTTCTCCGCTCGTATTTATTATTGAGGCTTAGAGATGGTCACAGCACTGCCCTGGGAAAGTCATTTTTAAGCATCATTTGATATTCTGCATGGACACATGCCATTCTTTCCAGGAACATTCTAGGTCCGTTACATATAATAAAAGCTTATTATACAACCTGACCGCAAGGCTTGCTTAGTGCTTGCTTTTTATCACTCTTCTAAGTGTAGCACTGTACAATGTGTTCTGCTTTTTAGTAAAAATGCTGTTTTTTTAGACTCTTGTACATAAAATAAGAAAACTGTCCTTTTGTCGATTCTCTGTATTTTATTAAAGTGGACCCGTCACCCAGATACAGAAATCTGTATAATAAAAGTCCTTTTTAAATGAAACATGAAATCCAATTTCTATGTTTTATTAAAGCATTCATAGCTGTTGTAAACTCATTTAAAAATCTCAGCTGTCAATCAAATATTGTCTGTCCCTCCTCTATGCGGCATAGAGGCGGGGCAGGCAATTACTTTCACTTTCCATTCAGCACTTCCTAGATGTCTCTGCTCTCCCCACATTCCCCCAGTTCTTTTCACCATTTAATTGTGTAACCAGGGCATGGGGATGGACATCAGGTCCCCCATTCTGGTGCACAAACAAGATTCTGAGATGATACAAGGCTTGCCTTAATAACAGTGTCCACAAAATGGCTCCTGCCTGCTTGCTATAGTTATGAAATTCCAGACTGAAGGAAAAAAGATTCAAATAATTTATATAGTGTAATTTAAGTTCATTTTGCTTGACTAATGTGATAAAATAGGATTTTGCAATAATTTTTTTGGGTGACAGGTCCCCTTTAAATGTATTTGTAAATAACATTGCTTTAGAGATCAGCAAGCTATGGCTCTCTAGCATATTGCTACAGTATTACTCCAAGCATTATTCCCAGATGCTGAAATTTGTAATTCTGCAAGAGCTGAAGCCTAAGGCATAGCAAGCACTTTGGTGCCGACATCTACCTGTCCTGATCTACGTACATCAGACTGTGCACTTTGCATTCAGAAGTATTTGGAGCAGGTACAGGAGTCTTTGTCCATCACTGTTCTTTGGTAAAGGACAGCAGCCATCCTAATCCCCCACCTATGTCATTACTACATAGAGTACTGATACCTGCATCACTGTGTAAGTGACAGATAATGCAATTTAGTAACCAAAACACTGTGTGAGACCTGTGTTTGATTTCTGCCGTCACCATGTCCCTTCCTGTGCTTCTTGTACCGACCTTAGATTGTAAGTTCTGCAAATCAGCAATAAACATAAATTGTTTTGATGTAAATTAAATGGAGGCATAATTTGACAGTAGAACCTCAGAAACACCTTAGCAGTGTGTTGGGAGTTTCCTTAAATGAGAAGGATCTAGGGGTCTTTGTAGATAATACGTTGTCTAATTCTGGGCAGTGTCATTCTGTGGCTACTAAAGCAAATAAAGTTCTGTCTTGCATAAAAAAGGGCATTAACTCAAGGGATGAAAACATAATTATGCCTCATTATAGGTCCCTGGTAAGGCCTCATCTGGAGTATGCAGTGCAGTTTTGGACTCCAGTCCTTAAGAGGGATATAAATGAGCTGGAGAGAGTGCAGAGACTAAGTGCAACTAAATTGGTTAGAGGGACGGAAGACTTAAATTATGAGGGGAGACTGTCAAGGTTGGGGTTGTTTTCTCTGGAAAAAAGGCGCTTGCGAGGGGACATGATTAGACTTTACAAATACATTAGAGGACATTATAGACAAATAGCAGGGGACCTTTTTACCCATAAAGTGGATCACCGTACCAGAGGCCACCCCTTTAGACTAGAAGAAAAGAACTTTCATTTGAAGCAACGTAGGGGGTTCTTCACAGTCAGGACAGTGAGGTTGTGGAATGCACTGCCGGGTGATGTTGTGATTGCTGATTCAGTTAATGCCTTTAAGAATGGCTTGGATGATTTCTTGGACAGACATAATATCAAAGGCTATTGTGATACTAAGCTCTATAGTTAGTATAGATATGGGTATATAGAATTTAATTAAAAGTAGGGAGGGGTGTGTGTATGGATGCTGGGTTTTCATTTGGAGGGGTTGAACTTGATGGGCTTTTTTCAACCCAAATTAACTATTTAACTATGTAACACCTGGGAAGACAAGAGGGGAAAGCGAGTTAAACACATGGGATGGGGGTGGTGGAAGAAGGATAATGTAAGGCATATGGGAGTCTAAAACAAAGAAAAAATGGGATAAGGGTGAATAAAATAAGAGCCTGTTAGCTCAGATGAGGGAAGACAAACATTTAAACCAAGGAAAGAATAGTAATAACAAGTAGTTACTACAGGAATATGAGCAATAACACAAAGTCCTTACAATACACATACAGTAGAACCCTCATTTTATGTTTTTCAGTAGACCAGAAAAAATGGTGTAAAATTCCAGGAAAATGTAAAATCAGGGAAATGTATTTTGCATAATATGTGTGTGTATACAGTATATACACGTTTTTGTTTTTTCTATTTTATAGTGAATAATGTAAAGAGCAAGTGCTTTTATACAGGTCATGGAACTCCAAGGTAACTTCTAATTCAAACAGGGGGTACACTATAACTAAAGACAACACTAGGCACTATTTATATGGATATCATTTACAGGACATTCATGGCTCCTGTGTATTATAGAGCAGCGGTCCCCAACCTTTTTTGGGCCGGGGGAGGGGGTCGTGAGGGGTCGTCGTCCAACTCAGGAGCGCCACGTTAATTGTCCCCTAGGCTCGACGGCCCAGTTCAAGACTGTACTGGGCCGCGTCCCGGGATAGAGTATATATAAAAATATATCTCAGATTTTTTATATGGGTTGGTGGAATGGGGTCATTTTGCATATTGGCTGGTAAATATACAGGGGCTGAAGAATTCTGTGTATAGTGATGCATGTAATTAGCATTGTTTTTTGTGGGTCATTTACAACTCACGCCGCTGTCTGGCTCAGTAAAATGAATGGAGCTGATTTAGTGAAGTGTGTAAGTGCGCCAATGTATTATTCGCCAGATCTGAAGGAATTCACCTCAGCTGAACTGTTCTGAGACGAGGAACGACTCCTGTACTGAGGGGCATCATTCCCCCACAAAAAAAAAAGAGATGAATAATTTGATGGTGTGAATGTAGGCAGAGAATAAATGGCAAACAATAAATGAATGCCAGTGTGCTAGTGAGGTCAGGCTTTTGCTCAGATCCATCCTATTTAACTTTGACTTTTCCACAGCAGTGGATATAAGAAAAACTTGGTGTGTCACCCATAGTTCCAACAATATCTAGCACCACAACTAACTCCTCACCTTCCTGATGGGCTCCCAGGAGAATGTAGGAAAGCAAATAATCGTTCTCTTGAGATCTCATCCTATTCCACCAGACACGGCCCCCACACAATACAGGTATAGGACCTGTTATCCGCAATGTTCGGGACTTGGGGTTTTCCGGATAACTGATCTTTCTGTAATCTGGATCTTCATACCTTAAAGGGCATGTAAAGTCTAAAATAGAATAAGGCTAGAAATGCTGTATTTTGTATACTAAATATAAACATGAACTTACTGTACCACAAACCTAATCAAACAAATGATTTATGCTTTCAAAGTTGGCTACAGGGAGTCACCATCTTGTAACTTTGTTAAACATCTTTGCAAGACTAAGACTGTGCACATGCTCAGTGTGGTCTGGGCTGCTTAGGGATCGTCATAAACAAAGCTGCTTGAGTTTTGCATGGCTGGGAAGTAAGGCGGGGGCTCCCCCTGCTGTTCATAAGTATGATTGTTTCCCTGCTCAGCAGTTAGGGACTGTCTGACAATTCCTATCCACAGCAGTAAATGAAGGGAGAATTTCACTGCATACAGTCAGGTTTCTTAAAAAAACGGTACAAATTTTTTAATTAAAGTATATTGGAGATATGTTTCTTTTTCATTAAAGAAAGTAAAATGGGATTTTATTTTTTTGACTTTACATGCCCTTTTAATTCTACTAAAAAATCATGTAAACATTAAATAAACCAAATAGGCTGGTTTTGCCTCCAATAAGGATTAATTATATCTTAGTTGGCATCAAGTACAAGCTACTGTTTTATTATTACAGAGAAAAAGGAAATATTTTAAAAAAAAAATTGGATTATTTGGATAAAATGGAGTCTATGGGAGACAGCCTTTCCGTAATTTGGAGCTTTCTGGATAATGGGTGTCCGGATAACGGATCCTATACATGTACTATTTTATTCAACTTTATTTTTCATGAAATAAACAGGATTTGCTTGGCTTACAGACTGGGGAAGTCATTCCTCCTGTGTCTCCTCAGTGAATGTAGCTCAGTGGGGAGGCCATTTAGATGGATATTGCTGTGATCATGGTGGACTGAGGATTATCAGTGTTGAGGAACAATTTAGTTTGGTCACTTGGAAGTGAAGGGGAGTCGTAGCTGGGGGGCTAGTTACATAGTTACATAGTTAAATTGGGTTGAAAAAAGACAAAGTCCATCAAGGTCAACCCCTCCAAATGAAAACCCAGCATCCATACACACACCCCTCCCTACTTTTAATTAAATTCTATATACCCATATCTATACTAACTATAGAGCTTAGTATCACAATAGCCTTTGATATTATGTCTGTCCAAGAAATCATCCAAGCCATTCTTATAGTCATTAACTGAATCAGCATCACAACATCACCCGGCAGTGCATTCCACAACCTCACTGTCCTGACTGTGAAGAACCCTCTACGTTGCTTCAAATGAAAGTTCTTTTCTTCTAGTCTAAAGGAGTGGCCTCTGGTACGGTGATCCACTTTATGGGTAAAAAGGTCCCCTGCTATTTGTCTATAATGTCCTCTAATGTACTTGTAAAGTCTAATCATGTCCCCTCGCAAGCGCCTTTTTCCATATGAAACAACCCCAACCTTGAAAATATACCCTCATAATTTAAGTCTTCCATCCCTCTAACCAATTTAGTTGCACTTAGTCTCTGCACTCTCTCCAGCTCATTTATATCCCTCTTAAGGACTGGAGTCCAAAACTGAACTGCATACTCCAGATGAGGCCTCACCAGGGACCTATAAAGAGGCAGAATTATGTTTTCATCCCTTGAGTTAATGCCCTTTTTTATGCAAGACAGAACTTTATTTGCTTTAGTAGCCACAGAATGACACTGCTTACAGTCAGGAAAGGGCTACTTTGCACTGTGTGTGTCTGCTGTTGCTTTATTACACGTCTGAATGACACACAAATTAGGGGAGGGATTGGGTTGCCAATATGCTCAGCCTTGTGAATACAGTGCAACTGAATAGAGCTGGAAAAGCATCTGTCTGAGGGTGCTCAGTACGTCTGGACTGGGAGTCAAAATAGGTCCTGGTATTTCAAGTACACAGAAGCCTTAACAGCTCCCAGCAGCCCAATAATAGTGACTGTCTATGGCAACTTACAGCAGCCCCTCTGGCATTTGCCAGAACGCACATATTGCCAGTCCAGGTCTGATGGGCAGGGTGCAAAGAACATGGCTGCTTGTGCTTTTTGCATTTTCCATCTTGTCTTGCTATTCATACATGTCCCCTATAATAGTTTCCTCATATAATAAGTTACCCAAGTCCCAAGTGTTACTATGTAAGCAAAGAGTTAACTAATACTCAGGTTATATTCTCTGTTCCCCCGGCTGTGCTTCAGTCTCATTGGCTGCTCTTCTATTGGCTGTTGGCTACATTTCCAGCCTCTTTGTACATAAAGCTTTGCCACCTCTCAAACATAATGATACAAACACAAATCATTTAGTGCCAGTCTGGCTTAGTTTTCACTTCGGCAGCTCCCACATAATCAGCCACTTCTAATAATCCCTTCTGTACATGATCTGTAATGGGGCTGCTGTATTCTCTCAGCTTAGAGCTTCACATTTTCATGCATTTCAAAAACACCAATTGCTTTTTTTGCCCCGCCTCAATTTATCAGTCTAACTTCACTCCATAGCTAAATCAGTTATTTCGCTTTTTATTCAGCAGCTCTACAGTTTCAGCAATCTGGTTGCTAGGGTCCAAATCACACTAGCAACCTTGCATTGAATTGAATAAGAGACTGTGATATGAATAGGAGAGGCCTGAATAGAAAGATGAGTAATAAAAAGTAGCAATAACAATACATTTGTAGCCTTAGGGCTCTTACACACGGCCATTTTTGCCTGCGCTCCCCTGCGTTTTCTTCCGTTTAGCCGGAGGGGAGCGCAGGAGTAAACGCAGTCAATTATTTTGATGGGGCTGTACTCATACACACGCATGTAAGCGCCAAACGCAGGTTGAGACGAGGCATTTTGCATTTCACCTGCGTTCAGCGCATACATGCGTCTGTGTGAGTACAGCCCCCTTCAAAATAATTGACTGCGTCTACTCCTGCGCTCCCCTGCGGCTGAATGGAAGAAAGCGCAACACAGGGGAGCGCAGGCAAAAATGGCCGTGTATAAGAGCCCTTGCAGTGCTTTCCAAAGCTGTTAGTTATTTAATGTTTAAATGCCAGTGATTAACCATTAGCACAGCATGATACACTGATGGAATGGGGACAGGAATTCATTTGGCAAGCTAGGATTTTCTCTTTGTTGAAAACAATATTTATCATCTTATATATGCTTCTAGTAAATCCATCTAAGACCCTACTATAAAGGTAGATGTCAGAGGTCAGGATTTTAGCAGGGAAACCTAAAGGGCACCCATGGGCCCAAGCTGCCTGTCCTTTATGGCACAAATTTGTTGGAGGGATGTGATAAAGTTGTTGGGCTGCAATAAATCCAAAGATGCAGGGAATCCTTACGTTTTGGATTAGGCCACATAATGAATTTTTCACAAAACTTGGCTGAGTACCAAACTGAATCCTAATCTGAGCCACAATGTTTGAGAAAAATCAACAAAACTGAAATAAAACCTGTTGCCGATACTTCAAAATGACACAGCGTTAAAGGTTGGGATTTGATATGGCTGAATACATTGTGGCTGATTTATTCATGTTTTGTATATTGTATATTCCCGTCCCTGTCTCTCTCTCCAGGAAAGTTCCATGTTTCTGTATGTACTGGCACCTCATGCCAAATCAGTTTGCTTGTTGTATTGACTGCAGTGAAACACTTGTGCACTTGAGTTCTACTGACTGATCCACTGAGAATAAGGGTTTCATCATTTGATTTCTCTGTAGGTTCTTCCGCATGACAGCAAAGCAAGGCGACTATTTGTCACAAGTGGGGGGCTGAAAAAGATTCAAGAGATTGTGGCCGATACCGGCTCTCCCCTCCAGGAATACATCAACACCATCAACAACTGCTTTCCTGAAGAGATTGTCAGGTAATCACACCTGCGTGCAGTGTCGGACTGGGACACCAGGGGCCCACCAAAAACCCTTGTACCAGGGGCCCACCAAAAAACCTTAGACCAGGGGCCTACCAAAAAATCCTTGGCGCAGGGGCCACCGAAAATCCCTTAGACCAGGGACCCACCAAAAACATTAGACCAGGGGCCCACCCAAAAACCTTCGACCAGGGGCCCACTCTCAGTACTATTATTTTCTTCCTCTCCTCACTCAACCTCTATTCTCCTAGTCTCTTTTCTTTACATACTATAATCTATTATTCCACCTGTTTAGCCTCTTTGTTCTCATAGAAATAGGGAATGGCCATGAAATAAGCCAAATGTTTAGCAGCATGAGGGGCCACTGACACCTGGGCCCACCGGGAGTTTTCCTGGTATCCCTGTGGGCCAGTCCGACACTGCCTGTGTATATACACGTACATGTCACCAGCAATGGACTTTCACAAAAGTTATTACAAGATCCGAATATAAAAGGTATGAACTGAAAAAAAGTCCAGAAAAAAATACGAATATCTCTAAAACCTCTAAAAATGTGATGTTTTTAGATAATCAGCAAATTCTTTGCATTGACTTCTTTATGACCTCGACATTTTTAAAGAGAAAAAAAAGAAATTCAGAGCAGAAATACAATTTGTAAAAAAAAAAAAAAGAAAGAAAGAAAGAAATCGAAATGTTTTTAAATCGGAGCTCAGTGCAGCGAGGGCGAGACTGGCCCCATTATCATTAATGCACAGCCCTAGATGCACCTCGTGTTTGTATAAATAGACACAGCTCATAGTCAGGATGTGGGGAACTGCCTGAGAAGAGGGGAGCAAATATATCAATCCTTCTGGGGAAAGATGTGTGAGCTGCAGGGCTGGGCACAATTGTGTAGTACTGAATATGGACTTGTATAGACGCTTCATTTCAATCTGTCTCTCTACAATTCCCCAGGGTGTAAGGGGTTAATATCTCTGGCCTCCCCTCACCACCAGTGAATAAGGGAACTGCACATAATTCTCTAAAGAGGCAGCAATGAGATACTTTCCTTGCATTTCAATTTGCTGTCACTTCATATGATGTTCTAATGAGCAGAAGGGAATAATGAATGCAGGAGGCAGGGTCATCAGCATCAGGGGGAACCAGCAGTGCAGCAGAGCGTCGGCTCCTCTTCAATCGCCATGAGGATATTCTGAAGAAGGTCAGATGTAACAGTGGGCTGAATATGAGGCAAGATTTGTCTGGTTGCTCAGAACAGTGACCCTAGTAACCAAACAGTGGATTCCCAACTCCGTGTGTTGTTTCATTCTTGTTCTGTAATTAAAAGCTTTCTCTCTTTTTTCCCTCCTTAGATACTATTCTCCTGGATATTCCCAGTCACTGCTGGAGAGGGTGGATCACTACCAGCCCGTTATTTAACTCAGTTCCCTGTTTATATCATTATTACTGGTGCTCTCTTGCTTTGCTATTAATAAAGAAATATTTCCCTAAATGTCTGTTCCCGCTGGTTATTGCGTCTTCTTCATCTTTTGTTTCACATCAAATCCACTTTTTTATGTTTTTGTACAAAAATGTCCCAGAAAGGCTCAATGTGGAATGTAATGATTCTGATAAAATGTTCATTTAAATTGCAGCTAATGAAGCAGCACCTTCCTTCTCTTCTGATGGGAAGAAGATTTAGTGTTTCTCTGTCAACTTCAGAAGCCCTTGTCCATTATAAGGTTCTACTGTCATACACAGGGATTGGCTTGTTTCATTATGAGATCAGGAATCATTTACTCATTAAGTTGCAGGAGCAGAGCTGATAGAAGTAGCAAGTGGCTTATTACACACTGAATTCTCTGACACTGTATTGCACATATCACATATACAATAGCTCCCCCAGGTGCATGCACTTACATTGGTCTTGTTAATGGTTTTGTTTTTATTGGCATTATTGAAAATATACTTCGAAATAACTTGTTTATTTTCCCTTTAACATACCTCCCAACATTTTGGAAATAGAAAGAGGGACGAAGAATTTTTGGCCATGCCCATTTTGTGGCCACACCCCCCAATTATCATGTTCATTTTTTTTCATCAACCATGTTAATTTTACAAAACATATTTCCGTGGTTTTACTAATGAAGGTGAATTGCCCTTTAAGCTGTGAGTCTAACTTTTACCAAGAGACCTGTTATATTGTTACAATTACTTATTTGCTTATCTAGAAATTGTTACAAAAGTATCTTATTTTCTGCTGTGGCTGTTCTGGGCTCTCTGCCAAAAGCCAGTTAAGTTAGAAAAATTTCGTTTTTCTGGCTGTTCAGTGCAGAGAAAAACAGGACTTTCCAGTACAAATGATGCGGGTTGAGCTGTCAAAAGAGGGACTGTCCCTCTAAAAACGGGACAGTTGGGAGGCATGCCTTTAAGACTCACCTGTACCTGTAAATAAGGTATCACTTTACCAACTAGCGCCAGACTCCAATGGATCGATAGGTCTCATGTTTGCAACAAACAACCCTCTGCTTTGCTTTTTAGACAAGTCCTTTATCCCCATAATGACCCAGTTATCTGACCACACTTGGGTGCCTCTGCCATGGAGCCATTGATAACGTTTTTATTGGTACTAGCACCCACCCTGGTCTGTCTATATCAGGGGTCCTCAACTTTTTTTAACCATGAGTCACATTCAAATGTAAAAAGAGTTGGGGAGCAACACAAGCATGATAATGTCCCTTGTGGTGCCAAATAAGGGCTGTGATTGGCTATTTGGTAGCCCCTATGTGGACTGGCAGCCTACAGGAGCTTCTGCTTGGCAGTACATGGGGTTTTTATACAATTAATTGGGAGCAACATCCCAGTGGCCACGAGCCACTGGTTGGGGATCACTGCTCTATATCAATAACTCAAACAGTATTGTGTGCACCAGTGATTTCCAGCTCTTTTTATATACAGGTATAGGATCCGTTATCCAGAAAGCACCAAATTATGGGAAGGCTGTCTCCCATAGACTCCATTATATCCAAATAATCCACACTTTTCAAAATGATTTATTTTTTCTCTGTAATAATAAAACAGTACCTTGTACTTGATCCAAACAAAGCAAAACCAGCCTATTGGGTTTATTTAATGTTTACATGATTTTCTGTGAAGATCCAAATTACGGAAAGATCCATAATCGTAAAACCCAGGTCCTTTACCGGTATGGGATCTGTTATCCGGAAACCCATCATCGAGAGATCTTCAAATAATCCAAAAAAGTCATTCCTTTTTCTCTGTAATAATAAAACAGTAGCTTGTACTTGATCCCAACTAAGATATAATTAATCCTTATTGGATGCAATACAATCCTATTGGGGTTTTTTTAATGTTTACATGATTTTTTAGTAGAGTTAAGGTATGAATATCCAAATTATATGTTATGCAGATCCCAAACATTCTGGATAACAGGTCCCATACCTATAGTAAGCCTTTTATTATTGGGGCCAAATTATAATAAAAAGGATCATCCAAAAAGATCAGTCTGTAGTGGGGATGACAGTGTCTTATATCTGTGACCTTGTAATGACTAAACAGCCTACAGGGGGCAGCCTTCTCATTATAGCCTTTCAAATGGCAAATACTACTATTCCCTTATAACGGGGCTCATTTATAAACACTGGGCAAATATTCATGTCAACCAATCATATGTAATACATGTCAACCAATCATATGTTTGCTTTCATTTTTCAACCCACAGCTGCCTGTAAATGCCTCTCACTGACTGGTTGCTATGGGTTACTGCCCAGGTGCAAATTTACCCAGTTTTGTTCATAAATGAGCTCCTAAATCTTTACTTATTTAGTAGAAATGCCATTTCTTTCTACCGTTTTTATGCAAAACCCAACATCCATTCAAAAGAGTATCGGAAGTGTCTGTATTATGTTCATTGATTTCTTCTTCTTATTATTGATGGTAATTGGCTAATGATGATACAAATCAAAAATACAGTTATGTTTCCCACCCAGAGGAGAGTGGTGCTCAGTCGCCTGTTCCCATGCCTTGTGATCAGCAGCCACATTGCACACATCCTTTACATGCTTCAGACACACGTGTTGGGATCCTCAGCCCATGGAAAGACTTTAGAGGACATCACGCTAATCAGTTATGCCTTCAGTAAACAATAAATCATGTACGTGCCGAGGGTTTTAGTGTAGGACCAGGACTGCAATTTCACTGAGCTCCTAGTATTAGAGGGGACGTTGGGGGAATACTTGAAAGAAGGAATAGAGAAGATATTAAATTGAGGAACAATTGTTAAGATTATTTCAGGCATGTCTGTCCTGCAGCTACTGTTGAAATGCAACTCCCAGAATTCCATATACGCTGCTGGAGGATGCTGAGAGCTGTAGTACAACAAAGCTGAAGGGTTTCCAGGTTGGACATCACTGAAATATAATTCCAGCCACCCACCCACCCAAACTGGGGCCCTAGTGCCCTCTAAGGGCTCTTACACACGGACGTTTTTACCTGCATTGCACTTTCTTCCATTCAGCCGCAGGGGAGCGCAGTCAATTATTTTGAAGGGGGCTGTACTCACACAGACGCATGTATGCGGCAAACGCAGGTTGGGACGCAGCATGTTGCATTTCACCTGCATTTGGCGCTTACATGCGTCTGAGTGAGTAAAAATAATTGAGTGCGTCTACTCCTGTGCTCCCCTACGGCTGAACAGAAGAAAGCGCAACGCAGGGGAGCGCAGGTAAAAATGGCCATGTGTAAGAGCCCTAAATGCTTGTGGTGAAAATCCCTTTACCCCCCTCTTCCGATAGGAAAGGACCAGCTATGGCAGGTACTGACGGCTGCACCCAAAGTGAGTGGTGCCTAATTGTCCCTGCCAGTCACTCCTGATAATTAAGTGCCCCCTAAATATGAACTCTCTACCAAAGCTTCAGCAACATGCGGTGTGTTATATGATTGTCTTTAGTTTCTGTTTAGATGTTCAGCCATTGCAGGAATACAACTCCCAGCACCCTATTCCAGCTGGAGCACTAAAGGACCCCCTAGTTGGTGGTTTTCTCTTGATTTTATTTAGAGAAGTCTAATATTTTACAGACTGTCTTTATTATCCCTCCCCTCTATTTCCTGCATGTGCCTGTCAGCCCTTCATCCCCATCTGTCATACATTACAGGTTTCTCCTCTTTAAACTAATGCCCCAGCTCAGTTGACAAGCCGGGTGGCCCATTCAGATCTCAGATAGCCCAGTTGCATGGAGAGTCACACACTTGCACTCAAATCTCTCATTTGGGAGAGCCGGGGTACCTGCTATCGACCCCCTTTCATTTGATCAAATCAAGCGCCTTTAATCAATTCCCTTTAATCTAATTCAGCAGCAGCCATGGATATTGTCAAGATGCAGATTTTCACCATGAGAATAAACTGCGTTTCAGTTACAGGCTGGGGGTTCAAAGACAGAAAGAAAGTAGGGGGGGGGGGTTATAGGAGCAGCGTTTTAGCAAAGCAAAAAAAACAGCTTTCTAGTTGTAAATTGGGGGGGAAAGAAGGGGGAATAGTAAATAAGGGAGGCACGTGTGAGATAAAGGAGAAAGCTCTGGAGCAGGTGGGGCAGTCTCATGGGGAATGGAAGGGCTGCTTGATTTAATTGATTAAGTCTCCCAGCAGACTAGATAGAGACTGGCACATTAATAAGGGAATAGAGAGAGGCCTGCAATAGGCACAGCACTCGGCTGAATATAAAAGGCAGCCAAGGATAAAATAGAGAGTGAGGTTTCAGCACAGATAGGAAGGTGCTTATCAACTGGCCATTTCTAATAAAGCTCAGCCTTCCTACTCAAAAGCGCCGACTTCTCCCTCTTCCCTTTATTTCTATTGGTTTTTTGTTCTCAGCGGGGGATTGAACCTTTGTCTTTGCATCTGGTTTCAAATGCTCCTCTCATCTATAATTATATTTCCCATCCCAGTGAAGATGATGCGCCAGGCTCCCCTGCTCTGTGCCCAACGGCTGACATGCAGTTTATGGGAAGCAGAGAGGAAAGACAGAGATCTATATGGACGTGGAACAGTGGAGCTTTAATTTTTTCCAGATAATAAGGGGATTTGTGTGTCTGTATAATGTACAGGGATGCCCAGGGCAGTGAAAACCTAAAGACGTGTTCAGTCTTATGCTTTACTTCCCCTGCACATTCATTTATTAGCAGTCCTGTGCCATGATGTCATACTCATCATCCCACAAGGTTGGCAGGGGATTCTGGGAGCTGTAGTTCACACTATTTGGGCAGCGGCACATCTCATGGACATGTATTTTTATAGGATAATGTTCTTGTCTGTTATTTATATGTAGTATCTTTTTTAAGTCAAAGGAGAACATCACAGGCAGGGAATAATCCAATACATTTGTCCCGGGTATTTAGTGGTTTGACCATATGAAACAATATCAGGTTTGCAGAATGTCAGCTGAGTTGCCCCCTTACCTGCTCTAAATAGACGCATAGTAAATCCACATTTGCATACTGCGCTGGTTTCTGTGCAGCCATGCTTAAAGTCTCAGTCTAAAGTCTTAGAATAAAAGGGATACTATCATGGGAAAAAACATTTTTTTCCAAATGAATCAGTTAATAGTGCTGCTCCAGCAGAATTCTGCACTGAAATCAATTTCTCAAAGGAGCAAACAGATTTTTTATATTCAATTTTGAAATCTGACATGGGGCTAGACATATTCTCAATTTCCCAGCTGCCCCAAGTCATGTGACTTGTGCTCTCATAAACCTCAATCACTCTTTACTGCTGTACTGCAAGTCAGAGTGATATCACCCCCCCTCCTTTTCCCCCCCAGCAGCCAAACAAAAGAACAATGGGAAGGTAACCAGATAGCAGCTCCCTAACACAAGATAACAGCTGCCTGGTAGATCTAAGAACAGTACGCAATAGTAAAAATCCATGTCCCACTGAGACACATTCAGTTACATTGAGAAGGAAAAACAGCAGCCTGCCAGAAAGCATTTCTCTCCTAAAGTGCAGGCACAAGTCACATGACTGGGGGCAGCTGGGAAATTGACAAAATTTCTAGCCCCATGTCAGATTTCAAAATTGAATATTCTCTTTTGAGAAATGGATTCCAGTGCAGAATTCTGCTGGAGTAGCACTATTAACTGATGCGTTTTGAAAAAAACATGTTTTCTGATGACAGCATCCCTTTAAAGGAACAGTAACACCAAAAATAAAAGTGTTTTAAAGTAATTAAAATATAATGTACTGTTGCCCTGCACTGGTACAACTGGTGTGTTTGCTTTAGAAACACTACTATAGTTCATATAAAAAAATTGCCCTTTAGTGAATCTGCCCCATAGTCTCTACTATTAGAGAGAAAATCAAACTGGAAGAGAAATGGTGGGCAGATCACTTCAACATGGAATACGTTAAGGGTGGGGTAGAATGACTCTTTAAAGAAACAGTAAGACCCAAATACATTTTAAGCTAATTAAAAATAACGTATTGTTGCCCTGCCTTGGTAAAAGCTGTGTGTTTGCTTTCGAAAGTCAACTATAGTTTATATAAATGGGCTGCTGTGTAGTCATGGGGGCAGTCATTGGAAGCACAGGATACACAGCGGAAAACAGATGCACTCTGCAAGATCCCATTGTATTCTATTACAGAGCTTATCTGTTATCTGCTGTGTATCCTGAGCCTTTTCTCCTTTTTCAGCTTGAATGGCTGCCTCCATGGTTACACAGCAGCCTATTTGTATAAATTATATAACCCTTAGTCCCTAGCAAACTGCTCAGTCTGGCAAGACAATGAGAATATGGAACATGGGAGGGAAATCCTTTCTGCTAAGGGCCCAAAATAAAGCACCAATACTTTCCCAAAGTACAGAAAGAATACAGGATTTGTTTGTACACTACTGCAGTACACAAATCTGATTGGCAGGGAAAGAGATAGGGCTGAACAGCTCACATGGGGCTCGTTGTTTGGGTGACTTTTGGGGAAGGCACATTCTACAGAATAGAGGACAACAGCTTACCCGTCTTTTGAAGTAATCTAGGTATCCTATAGGTCTAGCTGCTTATAGGCCATATTTTAACTGGTTGATGAAGTCTGGGAGAAGGTGCACAGACTGTTTTGTATATGCCATGGCATTACAATCAAAGTGTTTAATGTGACTGTTATTGCTTTATAAATACACCCCTTAAAGGGATACTGTCATGATTTTTATGGTGTCATTTTTATTTCTAAATTACACTGTTTAAACTGCAAATAATTAACTCTACCATATAAAATTTAATTCATAAACCAACAAGTGTATTTTTTTAGTTGTAAGGTTGGTGTGTAGGTGCATCTCAGGTCATTTTGCCTGGTCATGTGCTTTCAGAAAGAGCCAGCACTTTAGGATGGAACTGCTTTCTGGCAGGCTGTTGTTTCTCCTAATCAATGTAACTGAAGGAGTCACCGTGGGACATGGATTTTAACTTTTGAGTGCTGTTCTTAGATCTACCAGGCAGCTGTTATCTTGTTACCTTCCCATTGTTCTGTTGATAGACTGCTGATGGGCTGCTGGGAAGAAAGGGAGGGGGTGATATCACATGACTGAGGGTGCCTGGGAAACTGACATGTCTAGCACTATGTCAGATTTCAAAATTAAATATAAAAAGATCTGTTTGCACTTTTGAAAAACAGATTTCAGAAGTCTGCGAGAGCAACACTATTAACTGATGTGTTTTCCAGTGACAGTATCCCTTTAAAGGAACAGTTCGGTGTAAAAATAATAGCTGGCTAAATAGATAGATTGTGCAAAATAAAAAATGTTTCTAATATAGTTAGTTAGCCAAAAATGTAATGTATAAAGACTGGATGTGTAACATAATAGCCAGAACACTACTTCCTGCTTTTCAGCTCTCTAACTCTGAGTTAGTCAGTAACTTTAAGAGGGGCCACATGGGACATAACTGTTCAGTGAGTTTGCAATTGGTCCTCAGCATTCAGCTCAGATTCAAAAGCAACAGTTATCACTCATGTGCTCCCCCCTCAAGTAACTGATTGGTTACTGCCTGGTAACCAATCAGTGGAAACCAAGAGAGCTAAAAAGCAGGAAGTAGTGTTCTGGCTATTATGTTAGACATCCAGTCACTCCAGCCTTTATACATTACATTTTTGCCTAACTAACTATATTAGAAACATTTTTTATTTTGCACAGCCTATCTATTTTTCCTGGTTTTATTTTTATACTGAACAATTCTTTTAATGTAATTTGTAGTATGCCCTCTTTTAAGGAAAGCCTCCCACAGTACACAGCCTATATATTGAATTGCTTTACTGTAAGATTCATGGAACTGAAACAGTAAAGAGGCAAAACGCCAGCCAGGTTGAGTGATTAGTGTTCTAAAATCAGATTGGGCCAGAATATCGGCTAATTGTTATATCCATATTAGGAATGTTACACTGTTAGGGCTCTTACACATGAGCGTTCTGACCTGCGCTCCCCTGCGTTCCGTTTTTTGGCGTTCAGCCGCAGGGGAGCGCAGGAATAGACGCAAGTCATTATTTGAAATGGGGCTGTACTCACTCAGGCGCGTGTAGGCGCCGAACGCAGGAAAAATGCAGCATGTTGCGTCTGAACCTGCGTTCGGCGCCTACACGCGCCTGAGTGAGTACAGCCCCATTTCAAATAATGACTTGCGTCTATTCCTGCGCTCCCCTGCGGCTGAACGCCAAAAAACGGAACGCAGGGGAGCGCAGGTCAGAACGCTCATGTGTAAGAGCCCTTAAGGGGTAGATGGCGCCTTAGATTGTAAGCTCCACTGGTGTAGGGACTGATGGAAATGATGTATAATCCCTGTAAAATGCTCTGCAAAATATTGTTGTTGTTTATAAATAAAGCCTAATAATTATATTCAAGTTTGGAAAACACAAAATTACAACAATAGGCTTTTGGCAATTAATGAGCGAGAATAAATCAGAGTAATGCCAGTAACCTGCAAGGCTGATTTATTTTTTTACTTCCACTTGAATCTTTCAGAGCTCTCTCACTACAATAAGACTCGCAGGCAAACTGTTCCTAATACAAACACTAATGTGGACATTGGGGGTGCGCAAATCGTTTCCTTATCCCCAAACCTGATTTAATGATAATTATAATACTGATCCTCGTTAGGTTCTTAGTTCTCTAATTGTGAAAATCTATGTTGTGCAGCGAAAGTTTCCAGCGCATTTTCAATGTCAACACGTGATTAGGTCGTGACGTCCTTATGATCAATTGAGTAGAATTAATTAAATACAAAGGATAGATTTTTTTTTTTTTTTAATGAAAATGTAATGTGATCTCCTTTGTACGTGTGCAATATTCTAACTGCCAATTAGGTTTCCCTGTTTTTGGGTTTCTCTATTTTCTGTACATATATTTAATAATTTCATTGTTGTGAGGCTTAAATCACATTTTAGAGGGTCCTCCGGGTAGATAAGAGTAAATCAGGCTCAGTTTCTAAGGAGGACTAAATGAATTGTGGATTTACTTTTGATAAAAAAAAAGCCATTGTGTATCCATATGTGCTACCAGCCAACACAATTATATATATATATATATATATATATATATATATATATATATATATATATATATATATATATATATATATATATGTATATATATATATGTATATATATATAGATCTGCATTAAGAGTTCTTTATACTATAATAAAGATCTGCTCTTTTAGAAAGGGAGCGGGGAAAATACTCGTATAAAAGGCATGATCATATGAAAGCTGCATTTAATTAATAGAAGGAGCAGATTTTCAAGAAAAGCCAGGCTAGGATATTCATTTATTATGTAATGCATTCAGTTTGGGATGCTCCATTATCCGTCAGCTACAGCTAGAACTCAATCCTTTGTTCCATAAAACGTCCCTGAATATGTTGGGGAATAAAGGGAGAAATAGGGAGAAAGCTTTTACCTACTCGAAATCTGGCAAAGAAATATGTAATTGGTTCAAGCTTTAAGGATAAAGCCATTAACCTATAGAATAACATATAGCAAGGACAATATTTACCATGGCATGAAGGCAGCATGGGAAGGTTCAGCATCAAGGAGAAATCATGATTCAGTGGGAACGGAATATGAATTAGGCGATCCCCCCCCTAGAGCAGGATTTGAAGAGAAGCAGACTGATTGTCCTGTAATTCTCAGTAAGATGTGCTGTTGCACCCAAATCTGCAAATCAATGAATACATTGAATCATTTCTCTGTGTATATTGGCAGTCTGGTCTTTTAAAGGTAAATCCCCAATGCCGAGATATCTGTCTGTTTGCTGCAGTTGCCTTCAACCTGTGAGAGAGTTAATCAGAAAAAAAAGGCAGGACATTTTAGCTGCACGCAAGGAAAATAATGGAATTAATCGAAGCATTTTATTTTATGCAAATTGCATACTGGGAATATTTTAAGATGGAGGTTGAATGCATTAATGTGCAAAGGCTGTGTTTTTAGTATATATATATACAGGTATGGGACCTGTCATGCAGAATGTTCAGGACCTGGCGTTTTACACATAACAGGTCTTTCCATAATTTGGATATACCTTAAGTCTACTAAAAAATAATTTGAACATGACTTAAACCCAATATGAGTATTGCCTCTAATAAGGATTAACAATATCTTAGTTTGGATCAAGTACAAGGTACTGTTTTATTATTACAGAGAAAAAGGAAATTTTTTAAAAATTCTCAAATATTCATTTAAAATGGAGTCTATGGAAGATGGCCTTCCCATAATCTGGACCTTTCTGAATAATGGGTTTCTGTTATCCCATACCTGTATATATATATTAGATTAGGGATGCACTGAATCCACTATTTTGGATCCGGCAGAACCCCCGAATTCTTTGTGAAAGATTTGGCTGAATACTGAACCGAATCCGAACCCTAATTTATATATGGCAATTAGGGGTGGGAAGGGGAAAAAATTTTTACTTCCTTGTTTTCTGACAAAAAGTCATGCGATTTCCCTCCCCACCCCTAATTTGCATATGCAAATTAGTATTCGGTTCGGCTGGTCAGAAGGATTCAGCAGAATCCGAATCCTGCTGAAAAAGGCGGAATCCTGGCTGAATCCCGAACCGAATCCTGTATTCGGTGCATCCCTAATATATATATATATATATATATATATATATATATATATATATATATATATATATATATATGATATAATTGTTTCTGTAGCTTACTTACATATACGGGTATGGGACCTGTTATCCAGAATGCTCGGGACCTGGGGGTTTCTGGATAACGGATATTTCGGTAATTTGGATCTTCATACCTTAAGTCTACTAGAAAATCATGTAAACATTTAATAAACCAAATAGGCTGGTATTGCCTCCAATAAGGACTAATTATATCTTAGTTTGGATCAAGTACAAGGTACTATTTTATTATTACAGAGAAAAAGGAAATCATTTTATAAAAAATTGGATTATTTGGATAATATGAAGTCTATGGGAGATTGCCATTCCATAATTTGTAGCTGTCTGAATAACAGGTTTCCAGATAACAGATCCCATACCTGTATCACAAACCTGAGCCTTATATTTACTAGGATCAAAGAGGATTTTGTGTTGAGATCCTTTTTTATTCACATCCATCTTTGCAACATAAGGGCCTGTTTCAAAGAAAAAAAGATGAATAGAAAAAAATTAACAATCTTCCAACAAATATGTATATAATTATTCACTTTTTAGGTCATGTTTATGCTGCTCTGGGTTTCATCCAGTTTAATGGGTGCTACACTGCCTTTTAAGGAAGGCAATATATTTGATCATAATTATGGGGGGGGTATTCGGCACAAAAAAATGGTAAAAACTTTACTTTAAATTATTTAATATTTTAAATTATGAAAAAACTATTTTCATTTTTTTTTTTCAGTTACATACGCTAAATAGTGATTTTAGGCTGCACTGATCCACAGTTAATAATAGATAAGTGGCATTGCTAAACTTATCAATTTTGATGTGAATTTTTGCAGAGATGGCAAATGACAGAATAAATAGAATAATAATAATAAATAATAATAGAATAAATAGAGTGCACAATGTTTAGACTTTGTGTAACGGGTTCTATTTGCCCTTGGGGTATCACAGCTACACAGCAGTTGTCTTTTCTTAAGCCAAAGTCCAGGCTAAGAAACAACAGCTAAAGATCTGACTGTTCTTATGGATTTTAGTAAATGTAATGCTGTTAGGGATGTACCAAATGCAAAAGATCATCAAAAGAGCTGAACAAAATCACAATCTCGATACAAATATTCACATTTTCACAAATGTTTTCTTTTCAACAGTCCCGGGAAAATAGAGACAAGTATTTATTCAAATCAAGTCCCTTAGCCAAATCCAAATCTGGCAAAAAAAATTCTCAAATACTACGTTGTTTTGGAATCTGGTGCCCAAAAATACTTTACTTTTCCAATAAGTTCATACAATTCCTCATACTGTCGGACAGCTACGAGTCCCATAATCTTCAGCTGAAAGAATGTTGCCTGTTCCCTCTCCCTCCCTGTGTAATTGTTGTAATTGTTCACACATCAGTCAGTAATTCTGCAACAGCTCAAGCAAAGCCCTATTTTATTTTGTTATTATTTATTATTTAATTTTTTTCAATAATGTTTACAGAAAAAAAGAAAAAGGAAAGTTTGTAATAAAGTATAACATATAAAAACATTATGCTTATGTATCATTAATATATAGCTTTATGCATCTTTTGCATTAATCCTTCAGGCTTCTGTGTAGAGAGGGAGAGTTGCCAAGTGTAATGGCTTCTGATTGTCTTTGTCCAGGGGCAAAGAATCTTTCATCTTTCTACGAATTCCTTATGTAGAAGCAATGATCTTGGGTTGGCGACTCTCCAAGTACTGGGCCCACGGGTACCACTCCAGCTCCCCCTCGTAGGTCCTATCCAGGAGTTTGTCCCTAATGGATTCCATTGCTCTGATCCAGTTCACCTTGGTCTCCAATGTTTGCCTACCTGGAATTTGCGGTCGTTTCCTTTCTTTTCCAATTATGTTTATTGGCATTTTGAATAAACAAAAGGAATAAAAGCAGGAAAGCAGTAGCTCACCAAAACATTTGTAGATTTTCATAATAAAAGGAATATTACATACCAATTAATTGTTAACAAAACATCAAATATTGACCTTAACAAAATTCATCATGGAAAATAAGAATTATATCAAAGTCCACCAAGTATGTAGGAATGTAGGAATGACCCCTGTTCTCCAAATTCTCTAAAGCAGAGGGAGTGGTCTGGATAACCGATAAGTTTGCAGATATGTGTAGGGGTGTAGTACCAACGAAATATAATTTTATATGCTCTATCGCTGGAGACAGATGTTCTTTTGGCTGTTTCCCACATGTATGACCAAGACTTTTCAGATATCGTAAGATCTAGATCTACATCCCATTTTGTCATGTATGGCTGATGGAAGTCAGTGTTGTCTGATGAAAGACAGCTATAAAGCAGAAAGATTAGGTGTAATTGGTAAGAGTGTTTGAAGCACATGGTTTCAAAATAGGTTGGATGTTATATTGTTTGGTTTTTAACCTCAGTTTCTGCATAGTGTCTGAGTTGTAGGTATCGGAAAAAAATTGTGAGCATGGAATGTTGTGTTCTTCTTTACATTTTTGAAAGGGTATTGTAGACTGGTCTGGGTGAAAGGATGCAATGTTGACCATATTTGTGTCTATCCAGGGTTTAAAATCTGTGGGGTTACAATGTTACATCCTGGTGGCAATTTCTTGTTATACTTAATTTCATCTTGATATCTATTGAGTCCCACAGTTCTAGTGCTTGTTGTGATGTGGGCAGGAGGTTTCTGGGAATGGCTCTGTATTTGCTTCGTATCCAAAATAAATGGGAAAGTTATAAAGGGGCTGTGTAATGGTTTTTGATGTCTTTCCATGGCTCTTCTGTTGGGGCATGTATTTGGATCATAACCTTTAGTCTGCTGGCTAAGTAGTATCTATAAATATGTGGAACTCCCAGCCCTCCTATGGACTTAGGCTTAGTCATAATAGTCGCCTTAATTCTGGGTCTCTTTCCCCCCCATATGAAGACTAATATGGCCTTTTGCAGTGAGGAGACTGTTTTTTCTGCAAAGTGTATCGGTAGTGTCCTAAATAGATATAGAAGCCTTGGTAGTAATGTCATCTTCACAGCTGCTATTCTACCAAACCAAGAGAGGTGATATGTATGCCATATGGACAAATCTTTTTTTGAGCTTGTCAATCAGTTTTGGGTAGTTAGTTTATATAGGGTGGCATAGGTTGGTGGAAGGTGAATTCCAAGATATGCTAGGGATTTGTTTTCCCATTTGTAGTCAAAATTAAGTTGAAGTAGTTTCAGATCTGGCTCAGACATTTTCACTGGTAATGCGTGTGATTTTGTGGGATTCATTTTGTATCCAGATATCCGTTGGAAACAATTTAATGTCTGGATTATTTTTAATGGCATGGGCCAGGGGTTCAAAGGATAAAGCAGGATAATAGTGACAAAGGGCATCCCTGACGTGTCCCTCCATTTATCTCTATCTATTTGGACTTGAGACCCATACTGAGCACCCGTGCTGACGGAGCTGCGTATAGTTGTCTAAGTCCCGCAATGAATGAATGTGGTATTTGTAGTTTTTCTTAGACTGCAAACATATAGTTCCAGTCCACTCTATCAAATGCTTTTTGCACATCTAGGGATAGAGGTAGGGAAGAGACCAGTAATTTTGGTGCAAGACATTAATCGCATTAATCGCTATCAGCTGTTTGGCGCCCTGGCACAAATCCTACCTGATCCTTGTGAATGATCTTAGGAAGTAGCGTGGAGAGTCTATTGGCTTATATTTTTGCACAACATCTTAATGTCTGTGTTGATAAGTGAGATCGGCCTATAGCTTTCACAGTCGTGAGGATCTTTCCCTGGTTTTAATATCATTGTTATGGATGCTGTTTGCATGTGTTGTGTTAACGGTGACCCCTCCAGGAGCGACTGGTAAAGGTCTTTTAGATGTGATATTAAAGGACCACATGTTTTGTAATATTTTGCTGTAAAGCCGTCTGGTCCAGGGGCTTTGCTGGGTTTGGAATTTTTGATCACTGATTCAATTTCCTCTACTGCTATTGGTGCAGCTAGCATCTTGTTTTGTTTTTCATATTTAGTTGTGGGGGGTCCAATTTGTCAAAAATTCTCCTGCAAGGTTGATCTCTGGAGCTTTATCTGCTGTGTATAGTTTAGTATAAAAATTGCTGAATGTATTAAGTATTTGATTTGTATCTCTTGTTATTGTCAAGGCTGGATTTGCGTCCCCGGCACCCCAAGGCCTAGCGGTCCTAGCGCCCGCCGTCGGAGGCCTCGGGGTCCTAGCACACGCTCCGCACGCACCCCCCTCCCGCGAGTGCGCATACATACATGCGCTATTGCGCTGGGGAACGCTGTGTTACCAATGCAGCTGGGCGGCATGCCACCCCTAAACTTTCGCTGCCGTAGGCCCGGGCATATGTGGCCTTGCCACAAATCTGGGCCTGTTTATAGTTCCTGATGGTGTCCGTATGGCATGGATCGTTTGTGTCGAGTGTAGGGCTTTTAGTTTGCGAGTTAACTTTGTGTGTGGTTTGTTGGCATGTTCATAGTACCAGTAATTGGTTTTTCTCATAGTATAGGCCGCCTTATCTGAGAGTACTTGTATCAGTTGTGCTGTTGTGTCTTGTATTTCTCTAGTGTTCCCTGGGGACAGTTTCGTTTTATGTGTAATGGCTGTAATTTTTGTGAAAGTTGTTTTGTTTTTTCCTGTTTTTTTTATGATGGGAAGCGTGTTTGATTAAAATCCCTCTGATTATTGCTTTATGTGCATCCCATCTAATAGCTAGAGATGTGTCCTGAGGGGTATTGTTTTTCAAGTATTCTTTAAGCAAAACCCTATTTACAAAACTTACAAAAATTGCAAATCGATTTAAACTTCCATTGCTGCTTCCATTACAAATGTCCTGTGTGCTTGCATCCTCCCATCTCAGACATGGTAAACTCTAAGGAGCCCTATTTTTTCTACGAATCTCTAAAAGTTTGTCGTTTTCCTATTTTTCTTAAAAGCTCTAAAATTTAGAGATTTATTAAGTGTAAAAACCATCAAAATCTCTAATACAAAAATTCAGCAGGTAAAAGTTGTCAAGGTCCTATAGAAGTCAACGGGACAAACTTTTAGAGATTTGTGGAAAAAATAGAAATCTGAATGTTAGTAAATTGTAGGGATGCACCGAATCCACTATTTTGGATTCGGCCAAACCCCCGAATCCTTCGCGAAAGATTCAGCCGAATACCGTACTGAATCCTAATTTTCATATGCAAATTAGGGGTTGGAAGGGAAAAATTTTTTACTTCCTTGTTTTGTGAAAAAAAGTCCTGCGATTTCCATCCCCGATTAGGATTAGGATTCGGATTCGGTTCGGCCGGGCAGAAGGATTCGGCCGAATCCGGATCCTGCTGAAAAAGGCCGAATCCTGGCCGAATCCCGAACCGAATCCTGGATTCGGTGCATCCCTAGTAAATTGGCTGATCCTAGACCATTTTAATTAATTCAGACTTTTAGAGGTTTTCAGATTTTTTTTTTCCTTTAGAAATTGTCCAAAGTTTTTTAAAGGAATTTGTATTATTCTTTTTTTTTTGGATCGCTCAGATCTGCTAGTACTTTTTTTATTTGAATATTTTAAAACATTTTGTGACAGTTTTGGAGAAATTGAGTTTAGTCGTTGTTTGAAAAACCTCAAAAACCACTAAAATGAGACTGTTGATAAATAGGCCTCCACGTCCTCCTTTGTCCTACACCACTCCTATTCCTGCCCCTATTCCTACCTTCTATAAAATGAACAGTAAAGCTGGCCACAGACGCAAAGATCCAATCGTACAAATCAATGTACAATCGGACTTTCCTATCTCCCGACCCGCCACTAACCATTCAGATCAAAGTCTTACCAGTCAGATTAGTTAAAGAACAGATCAGCAATGTTCTGCCCCTGACAGCAATCGTACGATATCTATGTCCAACCAAAGCTAGTGACAGTCTCCCACTGAAAATCGTACGATCGGCAATACACGCAGAGATATTATCGGCAGCCAACAGAAATTTTCTAACCTGTCCGATCGACCAAACGACCGATCTCCGCCGGACGAAAAATGTCAGGACTCTCCACACACGTCCCTGAAAATCGTACAAATCCTTGATTCTCACAATGAGAGCTTTGCGTCTATGGCCAGCTTAACACAACACAAGAGAAACACTATGGGGCAAATTCACTAAGATTCATAGTTGTGCCAGGCGTAACTTCGCCGCACTTCGCCAGGCGTAGTTTCGCCAGCGCTCCGCAAATTCACTAAAATCCGAAGTTGCGCTCAGGGGTAGCGTAAGGTTGCGAAGTTGCACTAGCGTTGATTCGCTAAGCGCAGTTTTTGCGTAGTTACGTCCGTTGCGCAAATTCGCCAGGCGTAAGGGTGCGAAGTAACACTAGCGAATTGACGCCAGCGTTTGTTAGTGAATTTGCGAAGTAATGAAAATGACGAACGCTAGCGAATTGACGCATAGTGAATTTGCCCCTATATGTCTATGTTTATTGAGCTGGTTAAGTCTCCTTCCATTCATTTACAAACCAGCATGTCAGTCATGCTTTATGGCTTATATTCCAGTTAACACGTTATTCCTACTACAGTGGTTGGAGATCCTTTCTAAAAACCTTACGTTTACATCACCGCAGGATTTTGAGCCTTTAACAGGATTAATTAGAGTGAGTGACATAAGAAAGCTTAGCCTGCCAAAGGAAACAACTCCACAACAGCTTTAAAATAGGGTGTTTTGTGAAAACCGAGTATAGTCAGTAAAATAAAAAAAAATATTTTAAAAGGATATTTTGGGTTAATAATAATAGTGTCTTGCTGGAATATTTACTTACGTTGGAAGGCAGCGTTCCTGAAGGTTAAGATCCTGAGAAATGCTTATTAAAAGCAGGGAATATAATTGAATAATTAGGAAAAAAAACATATATACAAAAATGTGGCCAGGAAGCTGTGTGAGGCAGCAAGTAGGCACCTTGCTGTGCATATTATGTTAAACATAATATAGTGCCGTTTACTAAAAAGAAGAAAAATCATCTTAAAAGAGAGATATAGTAAATCATACCAAGGCAGTTTAAAGAAGAATATTCCACCTATAAAATTCTATATGTAAAATTACCTGTGGGTGGGGAAATATTTTGTCTCATGTTCCAGTCCCAGTAACATTTCTATTTATACATTCACTAGTGCTGCACTTTGGTAAATGAAATAACAGGTGCAGCAGCGTTTACTCCAGCCCTAGTCACCCATAAGATCATGCTGGAATGCACACTGCATCTGGTTGCTATGGGTTGCTATACCTGGGGCAAATCTTGCACCTTTAGAAAAAGAAAAAATTGCCTGCGTGAAAATGTCTGCAATCTATAGAAGGTGAAACTGGCATCTGGCAGGTTCATGTAATGATAATATTTGCGATGGCCCTAACTGAATGTATTCAGCACTCTGGGCCCCAGTTAAGCCTCTGATAACAATCAGAATCATATGTTATTGTAAAAAACAATCCTGTACCACTGACAGTACAGGTACAGGATTCATTATGCAAAAACCCATTATCCAGAAAGTTCCGAATTGCGGGAAGACCATCTACCATAGAGTTCATTTTAATAATTTTTACATTTTAAAAAGTATTTCCTTTTTCTCTGAGATACAATGAATGCCTATTGGAAGCAAAGCAATCTTATTGGGTACAATTAACATTTAAATATTTTTCGTTGTAGACAAAGTAGGAGATTCAAATGATAGAAAGACACTTTATCCAGAAAACCCCAGGTCCCAAGCATTCTGGATAACAGGTCCCATACCTGTATTACCTGCCCCCAGCAGCCACAGGGTTTCTGTTTCTATTCTTTTGCCCTTGTGGGGAGACATTGTTTTAGGTACCAGAACAACTGTATTAATAAACTAGGGAAGAAATGTTACAATTTCCAGTCATTTTCAACCTACAGGCCTCCAGTTGCTGCTATGTAGCTGTACGTGTGTGTGGGGGGTTCGCACTAGAGTCCTGCAGCAGGTCGGGTACCCGCGGGGACCTGCGAAAACCTGCGGTACCCTGCGGGTTGTGGGTAGAAGTTCTGGGTGCGGGTATAGACGCGGGTCGGAGGTTCTGCGGGTTTGCGGGTTGGGCTGCAGGTCTTCTCAATAATTTTTACTCCTTTTTTCTGATCATGTCTACTTCCAATGATGTCACTTCCGGTTTACAATAACAGCACTTCCTGTTTTACTCCTTTTTTTCTGATCACGCCTACCTCCGATGATGTCACTTCCGGTTTACAATGGCAGCACTTCCGGATTCTTGATGGTCAGCGGGTTGCGGGTCCGGATTGTGGATAAGGTACTTGCGGGTCGGGTAGAGGGTCCAATCGGGTATGAATGCGGGTTGCTGGTCAAGGTTGCGGATTGCAGGTACGGGTCGGGTACGGGTTCCAAAAAATGGACACACGCAGGACTCTAATTCGCACACTAAACATTCTTGGCATTAACAGAAATTTTGTAAAGTTAGGGCCCCAAACTTCTGATGTTACAAGGGGCCCTTTATTTCATCTGACTCATGTCCTGAATATGGATGCATTTTGGGACAAGGACTTTGGCAGAATGTATGTAACAAGAGTGCAGAAAGCAGCCAGGAGGAGATTATTATGCTGAACATAACCTTATTATGCATAACTGTAATACCTCATTCCTTGGGAGGTTCTGACCCAGAGGTTGTAGTTGAGCAACAGAGAGAAAGAATTCCGATTTGTGAAACAATAAAGTGACTGTGCACAGAAATGTAGCGAGTGTTCCAGAAGGAGTTAACTTGCTTGTGTTCATGAGACTCACGTACTGAGGAAGTGATCCAACGTGTGGGACAAGATCCAGCTCTGCTTATACTCACTGCTGCATTTCAGGATTCCAATGGCAAAAGTGACACAATGAATTTTCCCACTGGAGACAGGCCCGGACTGGCAATAAGTGGGTTCTGGCAAATGCCAGAGGGTCTGCTGTAAGTTTCCATAGACAGTAACTATTTATTGGGCTGGTGGGGGGCTGTTTGGGCCTCTGTGTTAACTGTTTGGGTCTCTGTGTACCTGAAATGCCAGTTTGATTTTCAGTCCTGGAGACTGGAGACTTTCCCATTAGGCCTTGTAACTGCACATAACTAGTGATGGGCGAATTTGACCCATTTCGCCGAAATACATTGAAGCCAATGGGAGACAAATATTTTGGACGCTCAACAATTTTTTTCACCCATTGGAGTTCATGGGAGTCATTTTCACTGGAAATTTGTCTACAATGTTGTTGATCACTACACATAGCGTTTAGTGCTGCCCAGTTGCTAAATGCCAGGGGATTTGTACCCACTAGTGAGGACTAAAGGCCCGGTCATTCCAGGGGCACCAAGCATTTGCGCAATACTGTAAGTTATTTCCTTCTGCAATGAAACCAACCAATGTGTAGCACATGCAATGGCAGCCACAATTGTAATCAACATCTACTAAGGAAACCTCGGTAATAAATGAATAATGTGTGTTTTCCAGTTGCTGCGTAGTATATCTATGAAAGGGCAAAGAGTAATCAAATCCCTCTTCCAGGTAATACAAATCTACCCTTATTTACTTAACTAAAGGAAGTATTGCAAATTATCAGGGAGAAAAATCCCCAGTTCTCTCCTCATCATGATGTTTAACAGTGTGTGTCAGTTGGAGAGAATGGTTTTGGGAAAAGATAAGAAAGAAAGAATAATGGTACCTTAATCGTTGCACTCCTTACATGCAGTAGACTGCCTTGCCTGCCAGGGGGCATGTCCCATTTAACTGATATATATATATATATATATATATATATATATATATATATATATATATATATATATATATATATATATATATTGTATATACAAATGTGGCAACTTCATTGTTAAAGATTTAAAGTATATTCAAATTTAGAAATCTATCAATCTAACAAATTTGGCAACTAAAACCTAGTAATTCTGTAGAGGTCAATAAGAGGGGTATTTTCGAGCATTCATGCTATTTTATAATTCAATTTTTTTTTTTAAAGTTGGAATTTTTAAAAAAATTTTTAAAAAAATGGAATATGTTTTCATGACAAATCAAATTTTTCTTTACAAATTAAAGCAAATTTTTCCAATTCGAGTGTTTCAGTTGAGAAAAAAGGCTTTTCTTTTTGCAATCAAATTTCACTTTTGAAAATGTATGAATTCTTCATTATAAACCAGAATTTTAAAGACTTCAAAAAAATGGGGAAATATCAACCAGTTCCTTAAGAAAAATTGGCAGTTTTTATAGGCCTAATTTTGAAGTGCTAAACATTTGTGTTTGGTCTGGAATGACACCTACCTAAATGCAGTTTTATAGTTGCCACAGGGTGCAATAAAACCATGGTTCCTTTGTGTTAAAAAAAAAAACTGTACAATAGTATCACATAAAAACAAAAGTTAATATCACGTAAAAACAAGGTTTTTACGTTTATATTTAATGAAAAGTGAGAGAGAAAGAGGTCTTTTCCTCCCCAAGTCTTATTAATACAAAAAGGTTCAGTGAATTGGGAGTTATTATGCCAGAAATAATATAATTTCAGTACAATTTTGAGTGCTAAACCTGCAGTCATTTTTACCGCTCCTTAGTGAATTTGCCCAATACTGTTTTTTCTTTTGTGCTCTGATTAGAGCGGCTAATGTGCTAAATTTCATCTGACATAATGCAGAGGCTGCAACTGAAAGAGATCCCAACTGACTGTGTGGTTAGTTAGCCTAACTGAAAGTCAATTAGCAAACTGCTGCATTATGTCGCTTCAACAAACGTCAAACAAAAAAAGCCACCTGTGTGGTTTCACCTAAGGTAACAAAAACCTGATGTGTTCTTTAACAGTCACATGCAGAAAACAGCTATTCAGGCTCAGATTAAGTCTAAGATTAAGCGCTGTCTCTCTTTGAAGAATTTGCCTTTATATATTCAATAATATATATAATATTTAATAATAATGTAATATGTAATAAATATACATATGCATTTATTTGTTACTATTGTTATGGTTTATATTTGTTTATGTGCAGTGTACTTATCAGATCATAACCAACTGGATAGTAATAATGTATTTAAAGACCCACAATAAGCATGTTAAACCTAGTGCAAGATTGTTTTACAGTTTGTATATTATTTAAAATAAATTTTGCTTTTGTACAGGAACATTGCCACTTTAATGGAATGCTGCACTTTGTAAAATGATGTTTGGTTATGTGTCTAATTCTGGCATCAAGAAGAGGCGTCGATATAGAGCTGAAGCTTTATTCATGGCTTTTTACACAACTTTGTATTTCTCTGGCACTTGATTTTGTCCCACTGACTTCAGTCTAGACTGGTGTAAAAATAACGGTGCAAATGGTGTAAAATCAATGACCTGCCTTCAGAAATATTGCAAGCACCTTTTTGCAGTATAGATTTCTGCACCTTAAACACAAGAAAAATGATATTTTCATTAAAGTGGACCTGTCACCCAGACATAAAAAGCTGTATAATAAAAGTCCTTTTCAAATTAAATATGAAATTCAAACTCTATTTTTATTAAAGCACTCATAGATGTTTTAAACTCATTTTCTCTCTTTGCCGTTTAATTGTGTAACCGGTGCATGGGGATGGAGGTCCCCCGTTCTGGTGCACAAACAAGATTCTGAGATGATCCAAGGCTTGTCTTAATAACAGTGTCCCCAAAATGGCTCCTGCCTGCTTGTTATAATTATGAAATCCCAGACTGATGAAAACAAGATTCAAATAATTTATACAGTGTAATTAAAGTTCATTTTGCTTGACTAATGTGATAAAATAGGATTTGGAATAATTTTTTTTAGGTGACAGGTCCCCCTTTAATAGGAGCTCATCATCTTATAAAAAGAGAATGTGAGAGATGTTGGGGGATAAGTAAGGCCCATGAACATCACAGGGAGAGAGCCGGTTTGTTCTTCACCACCATGAAACCATCATTCATGTACAGTTTGCAGAGCAGGAGATAATTTTTCTGGTTAGGGGTCTGTAGTAGGGATGCACTGAATCCACGATTCAGTTCAGGATTCGCCTTTTTCAGCAGGATTTGGATTCGGCCGAATCCTTCTGCCCGGCATATGCAAATTAGGATTCGGATTAGGATCGGTATTCAGCCAAATCTTTTGCAAAGGATTCAGGGGGTTCGGCCGAATCCAAAATAGTGGATTCAGGGCATCCCTAGTCTGTACTGTCATGTGATTCTGTCGATAGCAGCTGCTGATAACGTGCAGGACCTCACTGAGAGCCACCATTTTCTAAGGAGCCAACGAAAAGAACTGCTTGGAAATGTAGCTTCTCTATTGCTGCAACGCTATAAAGCGTAATTGGAGATGTATTTATCAACAGGCACACAGTACATCTGCTAGGAAATTCAGCCTAAATCGACATTTACTGATGGAAAAATATTTATTCAGCAAAAGATTTTTTTTGGAAGGAAAATTTAATTATTTTCTATCTCCTGAGGGCTCTGGGGAGACTGCTGCGATGAGAGAACCTAGTAAAAGTGCATAGCTGATGGCCAATGCCACATGTTCAATCTTTTGTGACACAAAAGCACTGACAATTTTATGGAGTAACCCTGAGTGATTTATTGCAGCCTTGGATAGGTGTTACTATATTACTTTACCACATAATATTCTGTTTCCGTTGCCAAGAACACTAGAACTTGGCATATCATTTATATGAACTTCAGCAAGTAGCTTGTCTGAAGCAAATACATCCCCTCAGATAAGAGAAAGGATGGGCCCAGTAACATCACGGTGACACCAGGGTATTTCGGGATGGCAGGAAAGCCAGTCTACGTTGGTGCGACTGTAGCCGGCCCCGCTAAAGCCAAAGACTACATTAAACAGAGCGTGTATCAAGCAACTAGCGCGCCTAACAAAGCGCCTCTTGTCATTGGGAGGAGGAAGGGAAACCAGCTTATAACCAGGCAGCGCATGCGCAGTAAACGCTTGCCTGTCACACAGCCCTCTCTTTGCTTTCCCACAATCCCCCGCCCCCCATAAATAGGAGCGATCAATCACTCGCCTCGCCTGCCTCCGTCCCACCCCCCACGGCCAATAGAAATGGGAGCAGTGAGAGGGCGGGAATATATGGGGCGGTCTATGATTCTGTGGCTTTTATAGTTCTGTTGTGTGGCTCAATGGCAGTCCTAGCGTGAATAACGTGCGGTCCACTGGCAGTGTTGAGCAGCTACAACTTTCACAACCTGGGGAGGTGTATTTCAAAGCAGTCTAAGTTAATAGTACTAACACGTGGCTTCACTAGATGATCCTGGGCCCCACTGCAAATTCATTTTAGGCCCCATCATATCCAGAGGTTGCCCTGTTTTAACAATATATGTTGAAATGGCTCATTAATTAGGGCCTCATGGGGCCCCCTGCAGCTAAATGGTCTGCTTCCTCTGTAGTTAAAGGACCGGTAACATAAAAAAAAAAATGTATTAGTATACATAGAATAAAAAACACCAAGACAAATAAAACTTTAAAATAACTTACCGAAACTCTGCTTCCGCTCCTCTTCAGAAAAGGCGTCGATCCATCGTGCGGTACTCAATTTCTCCTCCCTGGCTATCCCCTAAAGTACTCAATATTCCAAATTTATAATCTAAAGTGCAGTTTATCCCCAGCTTGTAGCGCTCCATCACAATATATATTGCACTCCTCCTCCACTACATAAGCCACATCTCATGGTACTACATTACCCAGGTCTGGACTGGGAGTCAAAATAGGCCCTAGCATTCCAAGTACAGAGAGGCCCAATCAGCTCCCTACAAGCCCACTAAATAGTGACTTTCTATGACATCTTATGGCAGCCCCTCTGGCATTTGCCAGAACCCACAGATTGCCAGTCCGGGCCTGAGACCATTATGTGCCCTAAAGTACAGGGTATGCACCAGGTTATATAGTTAATCACCCAGCCTGTACCCATATTGTACATCAATCGGCTTGCACCCATCCAGGACAGTATATCATATATTTCAAACTCCAGGCAGTAGCGTAACATGATTTATCCAGACCTTCCAGCAAAAACGTTTTTGGGGTCCCCACCACCAGTGATGACTTGCACCCTCAACTGCTTTCTGTCTACCTTCCCTCTCCCCCTTCAATTGTTGCCCCTTGTGATGCACCAATGGCATGAGCCTCTCCTACCTATACCTAGCGGCAGATTCGATTTTTCCATAAATCACAATATTCCAAATGGCATTCACATTACATTGCAATGTGCAATCAATGTGCAGTTTTATTCAAAATCCCAGCAAATGTTTCAGGGCAACCCCGACTTCAAGTGCTCTTTTTTAGTGCTCTTTTTATATTTTACCACAGAAAAATTCACCCACTGTCTATTCATTTACTATAATCCTGGCCATAGATGGAAGATTAAGTCGTATGAAACAAAGGTTTTTTTGTGGCATGGCGATTGGTTGTTTAGTGGATTGGACAGGTTAGAAGATTTCTGCTGATATCAGTGGGTAACTGTCACTACAATTTGTCGGACATAACTTTCATATGATTGCGGTTTGTTAATTCATGGCCAGAACATCATCTGATACTTTGATCCCTCTAAGAAAGCTTTGCACCAGTTGTATGCTAGCTTGGTCTCTGGGCCCCTGGTTTCCACAGGGCCAAGGCTAATGTTACCAGATGACTTTGAAAATTCAGGCAGCTTTTTGTTAACGGATCTGCACACACACAAATTTCTGCAGTGGGGAAAGTGCCCCTTCTTTATTGATTTATATCACACTGATCAATGTTTCGGGGAGTACAACCTCCCTTCATCAGCTTGTACCCACCGAAACGTTGATCAGTGTGATATAAATCAATAAAGAAGGGGCACTTTCCCCACTGCAGAAATTTGTGTGTGTGCGGATCCGTTAACAAAAAGCTGCCGTTGCTAAGGGACCGTGCCAGGTCCACGGAGAACCAGCACCACTGCTGCAGAGTGAGTAAATTCTGGACATGCAGTGTAATATTTACATTTCATTTGAAAATTCAGGGACACCTCTAATAAATGTACTAAATGTCCTAGTTAGGGATCGTCCTTCATACAGAGAAAGATGCCTATTAATCAAGGTGTGTGGTGATTCATTGTGCAAAAGCAGTGTGAAAAGTTGGGTGAAATAAGTGAATAATTTATAAGGCTGAGTTCATCATACTGATATTAACATGTTCCTTAACATATATCATAGAGAAGAAAGGAATAAACAGCTTCAGGCAGTACTTAATAAACTGCAAGTGTTCATTTATTAGCAGTGTGCAACACTACATGTTTCGGGTACAAACCCTTTTTCACTTGAAAAAGGGTTTGTACCCGAAACATGTAGTGTTGCACACTGCTAATAAATGAACACTTGCAGTTTATTAAGTACTGCCTGAAGCTGTTTATTCCTTTCTTCTCTATGATATATGTACTTCGGGAGTGTGACACAGACTCCAGGGAATCTACAGCAGTACCTTTTAATGACCAGGACACACTGGAGCCAGCAATCCTCCTTCCATGTTCCTTAACATCACCTGATAGCTATAGACATAACACCACCTCAAACATAGCATAACCCATTTAAGGAAATTACGGATGCTCCGTATCCAGGATTCGGTTCGGGATTCGGCCAGGATTCAGCCTTTTTCATCAGGATTCGGCTGAATACTTCTGCCCGGCCTAACCGAATCCAAATTCTAATTTGCATATGCAGGGCAGGGCAGGGAAAATGATGTGACAAAGAAGTAGAAAATGTTTTCCCCTTCCCATCCCTCATTTGCATATGCCAATTAGGATTCAGATTCGGTTCGGTATTTGGCCGAATATTTTGCGAAGGATTCAGGGGTTCGACCGAATCCAAAATAGTGGATTTGGTGCATCCCTAGAGGAAATGGAAAAAATTCAGACAAAAAAAGAAAAAGCAGCCACGGCGATTGCCAATTGTACACATTTCTACTCTATTTTTATTCTGCTGTTGCAATTTAAACTGGTATTTTACCCCAGGCTACACAATTGCCTAAATGAAGCCCACTGTTTGATGAATACAACATCAGCTCTTATTGGGTGATGTCTGGCCTTCAGATAGTGCCGTGTGGAGAATTTGATTTTTTAACAGCAACAGCCCCCCCCATAAAAGCAACTTGTCACGTGACAGGACCCCATTATAGAGAGCACAGACCTTTCAGAAAACTAGTGTTTATTAATTGATTAATGGGCGAGTCAATGTGTGTCACAAAGGCAAGTCACCCCATTATCCTAAACTCAGCAGCTTGACGATTGGCACATGATCAGGTCCCTTCCAAGACGTTCTGCAGCAGCTGCACGAGGTCTGCCATGGTCAGACACGTGATTAAGAGGCTCCATTTGCGCCCCTCTAACAGCTCAGCCTCAGCCCAGGCCTGATATACAGCGGCGCTCAGCAGCAGCCATTTTCTCTCAGCTCCTTCCCTACTGCTGCTGCTGCTGCTGCACAGAAATGGAGTTCCCTGGCGCACTCCCAGCAGGCATAATGGCACTCGCACTGCCCGCCCCTCATACACTCGTATTATTATTAGTTTTATTATATTCGCCGCATATCAGGCAGGACGTGTCGCTGTGATACTGGCGCTGAACTACTCGCAGCTCCTCTTACAGACAAACCCGAGTATGAACATGAGAGGGGAAAATGGCAGCAGAGAATTACATTTGTGCTGGAGCCGCAATTCTCAAACCCTCCTCCGACTTCTGCTGCTGGGTGGGAAGGAAAGCGGCGGGGAATTGTATTTTTGTTTTCATGTCATTTTTTATTCCAACACCCGTAACTGGCTGTGATCCTGCCCCGCTCTGTACCATCAATACAGTCTCATTCCTTTATCCCATTAGTCCCCCAATTTCTCCTCCCCTAGTATCCCCCTTTGTAGATCTGTAGAAATTATTAGGAAATATCTCTCTATTAATTATTATCAACCCTCTCTACTAATTATTACCCTCTCTATTGATGATTATCTACCCTCTCTATTAATGATTATCAACCCTCTCTATTAATGATGATCTACCCTCTCTATTAATGATTATTTACCCTCTCTATTAGTATCTACCCTCTCTATTAATGATTATCAACCCTCTCTATTAATGATTATCTACCCTCTCTATTAATGATTATTTACCCTCTCTAATAGGGATTATCAATCCTCTCTATTAATGATTATCTACCCTCTCTATTAGTGATTATCAACCCTCTCTATTAATGATTATCAACCCTCTCTATTAGTGATTATCAACCATCTCTATTAATGATTATCAACCCTCTCTATTAATGATTATCAACCTCTCTATTAGTGATTATCAACCATCTCTATTAATGATTATCAACCCTCTCTATTAATGATTATCAACCCTCTCTATTAGTGATTATCAACCATCTCTATTAATGATTATCAACCCTCTCTATTAGTGATTATCAACCCTCTCTATTAATGATTATCAACCATCTCTATTAATGATTATCAACCCTCTCTATTAATGATTATCAACCCTCTCTATTAGTGATTATCAACCCTCTCTATTAATGATTATCTACCCTCTCTATTAATGATTATCAACCCTCTCTATTAATGATTATCTACCCTCTCTATTAATGATTATCAACCCTCTCTATTAATGATTATCAACCCTCTCTATTAATGATTATCAACCCTCTCTATTAGTGATTATCAACCATCTCTATTAATGATTATCAACCCTCTCTATTAGTGATTATCAACCCTCTCTATTAATGATTATCAACCATCTCTATTAATGATTATCAACCCTCTCTATTAATGATTATCAACCCTCTCTATTAGTGATTATCAACCCTCTCTATTAATGATTATCTACCCTCTCTATTAATGATTATCAACCCTCTCTATTAATGATTTTCTACCCTCTCTATTAATGATTTATAACAAGAATCATCAGAAATTATAATCATGAACTAGCTGCCCAAAGAACTAAATCCCCCTAGAAAGTATTAGGAACAGCAATTAGAATCACTGCTGAGTAGAAATTATAATGAAGTAGCTGCCCAGAGAACTAAACATTCCTCTCTAGAAAGTATTAGGAACTAGCACCGTTCTCTATTAATCATTGTGAAGTTAGGAACTAACTCTCCTTTCTATTTATGATTATGAAATAGAACACCCCTTTCAAGAAAGCAGTGTGAACTAGTACTCCTCTGTATTAATCATCAACCCTCTCTATTAAAGTAGAACTAAACCCTAAAAAGAAATATGGCTAAAAATACCATATTTTATATACTGAATTTATTGCACCAGCCTAACGTTTCAGTTTCTCAATAGCAGCAATGATCCAGGACTTCAAACTTATGACAGGGGGTCACCATCTTGGAAAGTGTCTGTGACACGCACATGCTCAGTGGGCTCTTAGAGGTCGTCACTAATTATAAAGCAGAAAATGAGGTTGATCTGTAATATAAGGTGATGCTACAGGGCAGATTATTAAATTCTGATGCTAATTGCGCTGGTTTCTGTGCTGCCATGTAGTGATTTTCTGTATAAATTACTAATCAGCCTTATATTGTGACATTCCTATTCTATATGTACTGTATATTGTGAGTGGGTCCCTAAGCTCAGTAAGTGACAGCAGCACAGAGCTTGTGCAGTGAATCAGCAGACAAAAAGATGGGGAGCTACTGGGGCATCTTTGGAGACACAGATCTTTACTGCTAAAGGATTGTGGTTGCCTTGGGCTTGTACAGAATCTCAAAACACAATGTATAACATTTCTAGCCACTTCTTTAGTTAAGCTTTAGTTCTCCTTTAATGATTATGAACTAGAATCCCCCTCTCTAGAAATGATCAGCTACTAGAATCTCCACTCAGTACAAATGATCATGAACTAGAATCCCCCCTCTCTAGAACTGATCAAGAACTAGCAATCCCTCTGTAGAACTCTAGAAATTAATAGGAACTAGCTTCTCTCTCTAGAAATAAGCATGCACCTGCAATTCCTCTGTAGAACTCTAGAAACCATTAGGAACTTGCTTCCCTCTCTAGAAATAATTCCCCTACAACATAGGACTGTTCAATGAGCCAAAATCCCATCTCTTCCGTAGGAATTTTAGCAACCCCCCCCCCAAGAAATGTTTGGAAACTAGAACCCCCTCTCTAGAATTGGAGAGAAGCTGATACATGATGAGCCCGTGTCCCTTGCTGAGGACTATACCCGGAGAAGCCACACACTCGAGAGAAAGGGCAGCTGAAGATTTTCTCATTGATTTCATTCAGTTTATATTGCGAGTGCAATTCATTTCGAAAAATAAATCACGAAACCCGCGCAGAACGCGAGACAAAGGGATGAATAAATCCGAAATAAATGAAAGAAAGGGGAGCTGGAAAGAATGAAAGACACAGGGAAGATACACAGTTAATAAGATGAATTCGGGCTGCACTGGCAGAACATAATGAGAAGTGAATTGCCCCAAATATTTTATTGCTACAAAAACAGCACCCACTTACCCAGCTCTACTTTTTAATTGTATCTTCTTTGGGTCAGGTCACTAGTATGACAGCTCCCGGCAAATCGTACAGACAGAATCGCATCTGCAACTGCAGAATACAAATCGCTTTGTTCATTTGTATAGGGAAAACGCTTTTTTTTCTCCTATTTGTAAAAAATAGAAATAGGTAGAATCCATAAATGGTACTGACATAATGAGGCAGTGAAACAGTTACAGAAATATCAAATCTTGGAGACTTTTTATTTGCCGCAAAGTACAAACACTGATAAATCTTCTGCGCCCCCTGCCGGTCACTGTTGGCACAGCGCCCCGATCAAAGACGCCTTTACACCGAGATGCATTTTCGGGTGTGGAACGATTTCCTCCCAGTTTGCTTTATTCCTATCGGCCTTTGCAGGGTCACACCGAAAGCAGCAGAACGAACTGCAACGAAACTCAATGGGGCAGATGTATTAAGGGTCTAATATCGAGGGTTAATTAACCCTTGATATTCGACTGGCGAATCGAACAATTCGAAGGATTTTAATCCAACGATCGAAGGAATATCCTTCGATCAAAAAAACTTAGGAAAGCCTATGGGGACCTTCCCCATAGGCTAACATTGAGTTCGGTAGCTTTTAGATGGCGAACTAGGGGGTCAAAGTTTTTTCTTAAAGAGACAGTACTTCGACTATTGAATGGTCGAATAGTCGAACGATTTTTAGTTCGAATAGTTTGAGAATTCGAAGTCGTAGTCGATGGTCGAAGTAGCCCAAAAACACTTAGGGGCCGATTCACTAACTTCGAGTGAAGGATTCGAAGTAAAAAAACTTCGAATTTCGAAGTTTTTTTTGGGCTACTTCGACCATCGAATGGGCTACTTCGACATTCGACTACGACTACGACTTCGAATCGAAGGATTCGTAGTAAAAATCGTTCGACTATTCGACCATTCGATAGTCGAAGTACTGTCTCTTTAAAAAAAACTTCAACCCCCTAGTTCGCCATCTAAAAGCTACCGAACTCAATGTCAGCCTATGGGGAAGGTCCCCATAGGCTTTCCTAAGTTTTTTTGATCGAAGGATAGTCCTTCGATCGTTGCATTTAAATCCTTCGACCGTTCGATCGTACTATCTGCGCTAAATCCTTCGACTTTGATATTCGAAGTCGAAGGATTTCAATTCCCAGTCGAATATCGAGGGTTAATTAACCCTCGATATTCGACCCTTAGTGAATCAGCCCCTTAGAAATTCAAAGTTTTTTTTACTTCGAATCCTTCACTCGAAGTTAGTGAGTCGGCCCCTAAGTATGATGTAGAGAGTGATATTCTGAGACAATTTGCAACTGGTTTTCATTTTTTATTATATACTGTTTTTGAGTTATTTAGCTTTTTATTCAGCAGCTCTTTAGTTTGCATTTTTAAGCAATCTGATTGCTAGGGTGTAATTTATCTTAGCAACCATGCATTGATTTGAATAAGAGACTGGGATAAAAATATAAGTGGGCCTGAATAGAAAGAGGAGTAATAAAAAGTAGCAATAACAATACATTTGTAGCCTTACAGAGCATTTGCTTTTTAGAATGGGTCAGCGAAAGCTGAAAAGAGTCAGAAGAAAGAGGCAAATAACTATCAGGCTATAAAAAATAAATAATGAAAACCAATCGCTTAGAATTGGCCATTCTATAACATACTAAAATGTAACTTAAAGGTGAAGCACCCCTTTATCACAAATAAGCAACTTGTTTTAACTACAGTATAATGACATTTCAAGCGTATTGTATTTCTTTCTAGCGCCTCTGATAAACGTATAATTGCCACTGACCCATTCTCAAAAGCATGCGTTTATTTAAAGGCACAGTAACACCAAAAATGAAAGTTTTTTTTTAAAAAAGTATTTAACATATAATATGCTATTAGCAAGCACTGGTAAAAACAAAAAGCAGAAAGACAGGCTGCTGTGTAGCCATGGGGGCAGCCATTCAAGCTAGAAAAAAGTAGAAAAGGCACAGGTTACATAACAATGGTGTTTTATCTGTTACCTGCTATGTATCCTGTGCCTTTTCTTATTTTTTCCAGCTAGAATGGCTGCCCCCATGGTCACACAGCAGCTTATTTATATAAGCTATAGTAGTGTTTCTGAAGCTAAAACTCACAGCTTTTATCAGTGCAGGGCAACATTACATTATATTTTAATTTCTTTGATACACTTTTAGTTTTTGGTGTTACTGTTCACTTAGGGGCAGATGTATGAAGGGTCGAATATCGAGGGTTAATTAACCCTCGATATTCGACTAGGAACTAAAATCCTTCGACTTCGAATATCGAAGTCGAAGGATTTAACGCAAATCCTACGATCGAACGATCGAAGGATTATTCCTTCGATCGAACAATTAAATCCTTCGAACCGAACGATTCAAAGGATTTTAATTCAACGATCGAAGGAATATCCTTTGATCAAAAAAACTTAGGCTGACATTGAGTTCGGTAGCTTTTAGCTGCCGAACTAGGGGGTCGAAGTTTTTTTTTAAAGAGACAGTACTTCGACTATCGAATGGTCGAATGGTCGAACGATTTATAGTTCGAATCGTTCGATTCGTAGTCGTAGTCGTAGTCGAAGTAGCCCATTCGATGGTCGAAGTAGCCCAAAAAACACTTCGAAATTCGAAGTTTTTTTAATTCGAATCCTTCACTCGAGCTTCATGAATCGGCCCCTAAAAGTAATTATGAAGATATTGTACATCAGATATTCATATATTACATTAGAGCGACGATTCCCAACCAGTAGCTCACAAGCAACATGTTACTCTCCAACCCCTTGGATGTTGCTCTCAGTGGCCTCAAAGCAGGAGCTTATTTTTAAATTCCAGGCTTGTACTGTCACAATATGCTGGCAATCCACATAGGGTCTAACAAATAGCCAATCACAGCCCTTATTTGGCACTCCTTTTACATCAGAATTTTAAAAAAGGCTGGGGACTCCTGCATTAGAGGGAAAATGACTTCCCCTTTAACACAGAAACTTTATTCACGCAACAGCTACAGTTTCAGACGTTGCAACAGCCGAATCTGATAAAATAACAGTTTCCCATTGTATGGATCCATGAACCGCAGATGACAGTTGACCCCCTGTGGATCACCAAACATTTGTGTCAGTTACATTCATTGCAAACTGACAACTTGAGCCGTACAATAACCTGTATGGCAGCTTTCAGAGCTAAAAGGAGTTTGTATGAAATAAACAAACAGTTGTATGTGCACAGAATAAGGGGAGTGGGCATCCTTCAAACGCCAAGAGCTGAAACCTGTGATGACTAGTCCACTATTGTCACTGATCCATCTGTTGTATTATTATAACTAATTAAAGCCCCATCCTAATTGGTTGCTATGGCCAGTAACTAAAACCAGAGAGAAACCATCTCTATGTTTGTTAATTCCACCATAACGATGAGTTATCCATATCTATAAAGCCAATTACTTTTACAGTTTCACTCCTCCTCTAATTGAGATATTTTTCCCTTGCTTTTGTTGTGAGGTTTATACAGGTATGGGACTTGTTATCCAGAATGTTTGGGGTTTTCCGGATAACAGCTGTCCATTTTTTGAGCCACGCTGGACCCTTCCCAGGATGATACTGGGCCAGTAGGATACAGGGAAAGATAAATTAATAAATGTTGGTAAATGTGGGAAGGATTTGTCCCAGACATGAAACAACTTTAATAAATATGGCACATTTGCCCTGTAATAAAAGAGAGAAAGGCAGGCACATGGGTACTCTGATCCAGTGACGTAACTAGAGGGGGGTGGGCCCTGGCGCGGGACCCCCGCCCCCCTCCGTACACCCGGAAACAGCCGGGAATCGTGGCGCGTGAGCTGCCGGGGGGGCACTGAGGGGGGGCGGGCCCTGGCCCAATCGCACCCCCTGCTCCCCCGGTAGTTACGCCACTGCTCTGATCAGGATATGTGGGTAACTTTATAGGAAGACCGATTTCAGCTCTAAAGCTCTTAAAGAGCTGCAAGCCCCAAATCTGGCCAACAATTAAAAGAACAGCAACACCAACAAATGAAACTGTTTGAAAGTAATGAAAATATCATGTAGTGTTGCCCTGCACTTTTAAAACTGATCAGTTTGCTTCAGAAACTCTACTATAGTCAGCACCGAATTAAGTGGGTGGGCGACCAAAGGGCAGCTCAGTCCTGGCACCTGGCCATGTGGTCCTAGTGCCCGCATACCCCTCTCCCGTGCGAAAGTGCTCCCCGGGAAGCAGCTGGGCCTCTAATATTCTGCTGCCCTAGGCCCAGGCTTTTGTGGTCTCGCCATAAATCTGGGCCTGACTATAGTTCATATAAAGAAGCTCCTGTGTAGCAATGGCGGAAATTGAACAAGCCTATATGGCACAGGCTAAATAGTGGATAACAGATAACATTATGTTCTACAGAGCTTATCTACTATCTGCTGTGTAACCTGAGCCTTTTCACCTTTGAATGTCTGCCCCCATTGTTACACAGCAGCTTATTTATATAAACAAAAGTAGTGTTTCTGAAGCAAACACAGCAGTTTTACCAGTGCAGGGCAACACTGCATTATATTTGTATTCCTTTGAAACACTTTAATTTTTTGATGTTACTGTTCCTTTAAGTATGAGTTTTTGATCTGCATAACACTTTCTGCTAAAATAATCCCATATGTGTAATGTGCAGGCCTGTTTCTTTTATATTCCCAACCCTGGCACCTACAGGGATAAGATACCTTGGGGTATATTTATCAAAGAGTGAAGTTAGAGATCGCCACAGTCCTGTAGAGTGAAATTCCGCCACTCTCCATTAATTTCTATGGGATTTTTAAAAGAGTATTTATCAATGGGTGAAAGTGAAAGTTCATCCTTTGATACATACGCCTTTCAAAATCCCGATGTAGTTATCTCTAACTTCACTCTTTGATAAATATACCCATTGAGTGCAGGAATACAAGGCTTGGTGCTCTCTGCTTTCAAAGGGAAAGTCTTATGTCAAAACCCAAATGTGAACATTATGTAAGATGTTGTAACTCTGCGTTGCAGCACTGAAGGGATTTGTTTTCATCAAATTAAAGGGGAAATGTTTATACCGAGATGAAGCATTTATTTATTTTAGCTCAGATATACAGCTTGTAAGGATAATTATGGGCTGCACAGAGCATTCATTGTTTTTTTTGGGCATATCTGCATTAGCTCATGCAAGCGGTAGCTGACATTTTACTCACCTCATCTAAGGAATTCTGGACAAAATAGCAGCCCCTTTATTGTCATGAACACGAAGGGGTGGGATATTGTAGACTATAGCATGGGCCATACCTGAAATAGAGCCAAACAATTGGGTTTAGCTTGGTGCGTGAACAGAGGAAGGACAAACATATTCCTTATTCCATATGGGACCCCATTGCACAAAAGCACAAATAACTATTTACTGTATATGACCAATGGTAATGTTGTCCCTTTATTATTACTTTTAGGAGACATTTAGCATACACAGGGTATGGTATAAAATGCAAAAAACAGGCACAAGCCACCATGTTTTCCACACTTTGCACCCTACCTCATGGATGAGCACCCAAATGTGCAATGAGGAAACTTCGGGCGACTTCGGGAAACGAGGTGCTCCGAGTGCCATCCTGCCGGCGATTTACATCCTAGCCGGCGGGAAGGCAGGGGAGGCAGTTCGGGAAGATTAGTCGCACCGAAGAAGAGGCAGAGACACAAGCTGTGATTCGGGGAGATTAGCCGTCCTGTGACAAATCTCCTCTTCAGGGTGACTAATCTCCCCAAACTGCCTCCCCTGCCTTCCTGTATGTAAATCGCCAGCGGGAAGGCAGGGGAGGCAGTTCCAGGAGATTAGTCGCCCCGAAGAAGAGGAGATTTGTCGCAGGGTGACTAATCTCCCCGAATCGCAGCGTGTGTCTCTGCCCTAAGCAGAAAGCGTAATATTTCCCAGAGAAATCCCTCAACAGTATTATGATCAGAGTGAAGAAGCCACAGGCGTTAGATTTACTGGCCAATAAAGCTTTGTACTCATACAGCCTTCAACTTTTCCTCCCTTGTTGCACCTTGTATGGCCAGACTACAATGACACTGCCCTAAACATAGAATATTTACTTACCTGGTGGATATGGTGCACATGGCTATATTTCATTATTTGTGCGCCGTGTGTTACTAGTAAATGTGCAGTGCAGTACAGGTGAAAGAGGAATACCAAACCATAGACTTACGTACTTTATTGGCTGTATGGCGCATACTGTACATGCTGGTGTCCCAGATTCCTGACTTCATTAAAGGAACAGTAATACCCAAAAATGGAAGTGTTATAAAGGAATGACATAATATAGTGTTGCCCTGCACTTGTAAAACTGCTGTGTATGCTTTAAAAACAAACAACTATAGTTATATATTGCAGATACGTTCTGAAGAATCCTATTGTATACTACAGAGATTATCTGTTATCTGCTGTGTATCCTGAGCCTTTTCTCCTTTTTCCATCTTGAATGGCTGCCCCCATGGCTACACAGCAGCTTGTTTACATAAACTATAGTAGTGTTACTGAAGCAAACACACTAGTTTTACCAGTGCAGGGCAACATTACAGTATATTTCCATTACTTTAAACCACTTTCTTTTTTTGGTGTTACTGTTCCTTTAAGGGCAAAGTCTACCAAATAGGACTGCACAAAAACTGCATTAATAGCAACCATTGTAGGCTTCATGTACACAACAGACTTATGTAGTCAATCTAACAATCTAACAGAATTACATAGCCCTGGATGAGGGCCCGGCATTAAAGGAACAGTAATGTTCTGTTCTGTTATGTTAGACATCCAGTCACTTCAGCCTTTATACATTACATTTTTGGCTTTAACTAGATTAGAAACATTTTTTATTTTTCACAGCCTATCTAAACTTTACCCAGTTTTTATTTGTATACAGAACAATTCCTTTAAGGGCAGCTGGGATGAGATTTATGGTGTAATTGGGCTTGAACACGTACAGTATTTGCTCTCATATTCTCTGAACTATAACTGAATGACTAATATGACAATATTTCATATAATTGTTTGTGGATTTAAGGACAAAGGGCCGTTAATAAATATGGCAGGCCTGACGCAAAAAGTCCAAAAGTGGAAACAGGGCCGACACTCACGGCAAGGAATACAGAGTTTGTGATAAATGACACATTAGACATGTACCCAGTGACCCATTAGATGATGAAGAATTACACCTCCCAGCAGACGGGTCATTTATGGTATCTACAAATGAGGCTGCCAGTCACATCAGGTAGATCCTATACAATTGTACATTGTCCATGTGCCTTTCTTATCTTAATTTCTAGCCCTGGAAGGGTTGTACTGTATACACCATATATCCCTTGTCTTTGGGATCTGTCAGGCTTCCTACAGGAGCACTATGGGTGTTCTCTTATTCTGAACTGGAACATAACAATCTGCAGGCATGCATGATGTCATGTTAAGTATTAAGTAGATATTATGATGTACAGACTGTCACTGTGTCTCTGGTGAGGGCAGTTCATATTCACATACAGAAATATTTAGAAACTACACAGCTACGCATATAGTCATATCTTAATATTATCCTTTTGTACACAAAAATATCCATATAAGCACATATGCAATGGCTGCCATATTGCTGGCCCAAGCACAGACACGTTTAACGATGCATAGAATATTCTATTTATGCATTTTGGTGGCATTTTAGTCACCAAATTCACCAATACCACATTCACACACACACTACGGACAATTGCATTAGACGGTAATTAACGTCTCACCTTTGTGTATGTTTCTGTAGTGTGGGAGCCTGGGAGGAAACCAGAGTATCCATAGGAAATCCATGCAGAGAATAAATTAATTCCTTGAAGATCAGGGCCTGGCTGGAGTCGAACATAGAAAACCAATGCTACATGGCAAACCACGGTGCCACTATGCTGCTCATAACTGTAAAACCTCAGATTTTTCCTTCTCAAACTTCTGGAGTGAGATCCTCCAATTGCTTAATTCATTTTATTGCCCTTCTCTGAACTTTCCAGTTCTTGAGATGATGTGTGAGCTCACCATGTAGATGGAAATCTATGGAGACCAAAGTGTGGCCATTACAGAAACTGTAAAACTGTAAAGAGGGCACTTGTATTCATAGACAACATTTGTCTTTTGCTGTTTCAAGTAATCCTCAGTAAAGATCAGAATTCAGGGAAGAAACTTTCTGTTTTCATGAAGAGAGTCTATATGGTGTACTTTATCCTCTGATAAGTGAGCCTGCCCAGTAATATGGCAGATAAGAATCACTAACACAGTCTTCAGCCAAAGAGCAAGAACTGATCATTTTCTGAGCAGCTTGTACTGTGGGACAGAATGTGCCATTTCCCCCCAAACACACACAAGAACGGGCTCTTATTTCATTCTTGCATTTGGCATCGGAACTAGTGAGGTTTGGATGTGGAGTTTTAGGCACAATATTCATCAAGAGCCCTGATCAATAAGAGTCTTTCAAATACTTTAGATCAAAGGGTGACATTAATAAAGTATGAACATTCATTTATAATTAATTAATTGTACACTGTAGGCTTCTATACAACACAGAACAACCACACAGGTAAATATAATGGATACCATATTGTTATTATATCATAGTTTTATAATTAGCCAAGAATACAGAGGTTACTACATCATTTAATGAAATGAAGAGAACTGTCGAACCCATGGAGATTCGAGTAGCCCACTGCCTACATTGCCTTCTTTGTGTAACAGCATCATTTTAGCATAACCAATTTTTTTTTTTACTGACCTCCTACATGGAGAACGTTGCACAATTCTGCTCTAAACAATCGTTATAAAAGCTTCAAGGAGACAATGGTCCTCTTCTCTCCTAACATTATTAAGCTATTGTATAAAAAAATTAAACAATGTCTCAAGACCAAAAATGTTAGAGGACGCCACCACCTAACGCATGCTTCTCATAATTTGTGGCTAACAGGGCTTTTTATCCTCCCTCTTTCCGAAAAAAGAAATATGGGGCAAATTTATTAAAGGACGTAGTGGCTAACGCTGGTGAAAATTTGCCAGCGTGACGTCATTTCAGCAATTCGCCGACGGGAGCTGGCGTAATTACTTCGCACTCTAACGCCAGGCGTATTTTTCGATCTGGCAAAAGAGTGTTACTACGCAAATTCACTAAGTTTTTGATTTTACTGGGTGTTACCTCTATCGCCAGATTTGCCTTCACCACCTCAGACCAGGCCGAATGCAATGGAGTAGATCGGACTTACTTGAAATTTTGTTTAAAAATGTTCCCAAAAAACGCTAGCGTCTTTTCCTTTTTACAGCCTGAAAAAGATCGAATTTTTTTTTGGGGTACCCTCCTTCCCCCATACATTTGATAACATATGGCACCTAAACTATACCGTGGACACATGTGTAGGGCATTATATCAACTCTATATAATTTTATTAAGGTTCCCTGGCCTTGTGTAGTGTTATGTATTTGCTGCAGCATATACGGCCATTGTACTTAAACTGTATGCCGTATGCAAATTAGCCAACGCTAGCGTAACTTCGAACTGCTGATCGTATTTTCGATAGCGCAACTTCGCAAGCGCTCTGTACCCTGTGCGCAACTTCGGATCTTTGTGAATTAGCGTTGTCCAGACAAATTTACGCCTGTCGAAATGCGATGTTCCCGAAGCCAGCGCTGGCGAATTTTCACAGGTAAGTAAATTTGCCCAATAGGATTTACCTTTGCAAACAGGCATCCTTCACAAAGATAATGCAAAACTTGATACAGCTGTTCAATATTCAAATCTCACTGTATAATAATTAAATGACACCAATACATATATCAGGATTGCATGCTACTGTTTGCGCAGAATGAAGAAGAAAGAGCCCTATGTCTCATTGCCTAAGGCTGTTAGACCAGGTAGTTTATTGCCAAATACCGTCTGCAAGTTGGTGGCCATAAAAGACTATGGTAGGCAGGATGGGCGGTTTCAGGCATTTCCAACTGGCCTTTTGTCATATATTTCATTGTTCCTCCTTCCAGTGGTAGAAATCTGTCTGTCCCCATAGGCTGAAAATCAGCCAATCAGGAGTGGCCTTTGCAATGAGCTGGGTGCAGACACATGGAGCGGACTTCGGAGCAGAAAGCATTTTAGTGCAGCATTTTAGTGCAATTCTCAAGGTGCTGTGCATATAATATCACGTTTACAATAATAAACATTCTCCCAAGTCTGGAACTGCTTTACTTGACCAAGCAATAACTTTGTGAGCAAATGGCTTTCTTGGCAGCAAGCTGGTTAAAAGACATTTGTACATGTGCAAGACATGAGGCTGCACGAAAAGTTGGAAGAAACATCAAAGAATATAATTAAAGTGTTTCCTTTGCCTTCAAACAATGCTAAATGTTACTGAGAGAGTAACTCCGGCAGAATGGGCTGCTGCTTATGCTGTTGTACATGTTGCTTTGCTCTGTCTATTCCCGGCTCTCTGTATCATAAAATTCACACATGCAAGATACATTCAGATATTTAAAGAGCAGCATTAGGGCAAGGCTAGATGTGAAGTTTTTTCTGCGTTTTTACGTTGCGTTTTCAAAAAAGAACAGCTAGGCATAAATACGCATAAACCGCACTACCACTGAAACGAATGGAAAACTCACTATGGCAATTCACACAGGGCGCTTGCAAGCTGAAATCCGCCACAGGACGCTAGTATTGGCATTTTTAGCAGAAACGCCAATACGTCAAGAAATGCAGCGAGAACAATGAAAACAATGAGAAGTGCATGTTGGGAAAAGAATCCTACATGCTGAAAAAAGCATGAAAAATCGCATGTGGTTTCAGTGGTGTATTTACGCCTGGCTGTTCTTTTTTAAAAACGCAACGTAAAAACGCCGCAAAAACGTCATGTCTGGCCTTGCCCTTAGCATACGTGTATTTTATGTGAAAAATGTAAAAAGCAAATAAAAGGAAAAACATTCCAGAGACCCCCTCCTCTTTCTTTCATGGGATCAGTTATGGCTTTTAAGTGTGCAGCTGAAAATGATGATGTAGAGTTTGATATGCTAAGAGAACTTGCACTTGGTCTTCCTGGAATTTCAGCAGCTATCTGGCTACTAGGGTCCTTGGCTGCCATTTGAAGACTGGAAAGAGGCAGAACAGACATAATCCAAAAACTATAGAGTTAAAGATGATGGTGTTGAGACACCAGAACTGTGTTTAATGAGCTACTAATAGTGGTGACTGCACTTGCCCATAGCTCAGCAGTTGGGGGAGAGCAAGTACAGGTATGGGAGCTGCTATTCAGAATGCTTGGGACCTGGGGTTGCCCGGATAAAGTGTCTTTCCATAATTTGAATCTCCATACTTCCGTCTGCTACAAAAATTATTTAAAAGTTAATTGAACCCAATAAGATTGTTTTGCCTCCAATAAATTGTAACTATATCTTAGTTGGGATCAAGTACATGGTACTGATTTATTATTACAGAGAAAAAGGAATTAATTTTTCATGTGAATTATATTCTATGAGAGATCATGTAATTCAGAGCTTTCTGGATAGCAGGTTTTTGGATAATGGATCCAATACCTGTATAGCAGACCAAGATGACGTCAGTAGTATAAGGTGGCGAATGTGTATCAGTTTCACCCAACCTGCAGCCCTTTTAATGTAACATTCCAAAAACCACGACATCTGAAAGTCCTGGCAATTGCATTTACTGTAAGTATTACCTAAAGGGCCATAGGTGGGACCTATTTTTTAAATAAGTAATCGGGCCACAAAGTCTGTTTTAGCTGATGCCTTCCTAACAACTAAAATGTTCCTGGACACCCCCACAATTTATTCCCCAGTATCACATTTCTTCCAAAAATGCATTACTGGGTTCACTGGGCAGCTGGCATGATAGCTGCAGGTAATTTGTTCCTGCAAATGCTATTGTTAGTTCTAACCCAGTACACACTGACATGCCAACATCTGAGACTACAAAACAGAACTTGTTCTTCTATCATTTTCAGGTGGAAAATCCCCTTCTAGAACACTCCCCTGTCCTTACTGAAAATGGAGTCCTAGTCAACATCTTGAAGCATAGAATAAAAAGAAAATATTTGATATCACAAGTTGCCTTCTCACATGAAGCTCTTGTGCTGTCTATGGTTATAATTTGTACATTTATATTATTTCTTGCCTGCCGCTGCTCTTAGTTAAGCTTTGAATTTAGTTGCCTGGATCATTTGTATATATGAGTTTGGGTTAGGCAATAAACTATGGCGCAGATTCACTGAATAGCGAATAGTCGCCATCGTCAGCTTTGCAGGCACATCGCACCACTTCGCCAGGCGCAAATTCTCTACCACTACACCAATTCATATACGAAGTTGCGCCCTGGGCGCCGAAAACTGGCGACTTTTGTCTAGCGTTACTTTGGCAGTAATTTGCTAGTGATCTTGCGCTTAGGTAAATTTGCATATGGTGGGTAATTTAAAGTTGTATGGAGGTCTTTATTATAAATGTTGGTGCAAATGTTTGAAGTTACCACTTTTTCAAGTTTAAGTCAGGATTTTTGTAGGCAATTCCACTTCAAAAAAGGAAAAGTCGCCAGCGTTTTTGGAACTTTAATGCATTTTCGGCATGCAGGATATGATGTAAGTGACAGAAGATTGAGGAAGATCTAGCTTCTTTTTAGCACTTCGTCTGGTCTGAGGTGCCGAAGTCAACTCTGGACGAAAGAGGTAACGTTCAATAAAATCTGCACTTCAGTGAATTTGCGGAGTAGCGCCTGTTCGCCAGCACAAAATACGCCTGGCGTTAGGGTCCAAAATTGCGCTAGCGATGGTCTGGTATGCTAGCAAATTGGCGCATGCACCTGTTAGTGAATTGGCGACGCTACTGAATTGTCGCTAGCGTTAGCCACTTCGCTCTTTAGTAAATCTGCCCCTATATATTTTTAAGCCAATGTGCATAAAATGAAAATGTACTGGTTCCTTAAAAATATAATAAAATGAGCTTTAATAATATCTTATTTATTCTTTCACCAAAAACAATTATACTTTCTTTCTTTAAAATAACCACTTTGCTTTTCATGTCAACACCTTGTTCCTTGAGCCAGTCAATTCATCTATGTAAAGAATGATACTGAACTTTGATGGTAAGCTGTGTGCAGCAATATGGATGTATAAAGCACTACATACACTGTCCCTTTAAGATAGATACACAGGCTGGATAGGGGAAGGAGAGACAGAAAGGATTTGCCGTACATGGAGGAAGGAGAAATCAATAAACCTGATTAATTATTTTTGTCTGCCATCTCTGAATAAAACATGAAAGCATTAAAGCTCTTAGGGTAGAGGCAGACGGGCAGATTCGGGGAGATTTAGTCGCCTGGCGACTAATCGTCTCTTCTGCGTGGCAACAATCTCCCTGAACTGCCTTCCGCCTGCTTGAATGAGAAACGTGAGGCAACTTCGGGCGATTTTGGAAATTGAAGCAGTGCGAGTGCATTGCGCTGGCGTTTTCTCATTCAAGCAGGCGGAAGGCAGGAAGAAGGCAGTTCGGGGAGATTGTCATCACGCAGAAGAGGCGATTAGTGGCCAGGCGACTAAATCTCCCCGAATCTGCCCGTCTGCCCTTAGCCTTACCTTCTAAAGTGTAAACTTCCAGGGGCCCTCTGTGCATTTTGGATTTAGGATTAAACAAAATTCTTCTTTGTTAAAGGGCATGTAAAGTCTAAAATAGAATAAGGCTGGAAATGCTGTATTTTGTATACTAAATATAAACATGAACTTACTGCACCACAAGCCTAATCAAACAAATAATTTATGCTTTCAAAGAACAGGGGATCACCATCTTGTAACTTTGTTAAACATCTTTGCAAGACTAAGACTGTGCACATGCTCAGTGTGGTCTGGGCTGCTTAGGGATCGTCATAAACGAAAGCTGCTTGAGTTCTGCACGGCTGGGAAGTAAGGCGGGGGCTCCCCCTGCTGTTCATAAGTATGATTGTTTCCCTGCTCCGCAGTTAGGGACTGTCTGACAATTCCTATCCACAGGAGTAAATGAAGAGAAAATTTCACTGCATACAGTCAGGTTTCTTATAAAAACGGTACACATTTTTTAATTAAAGTATATTGGAGATATGTTTCTTTTTCATTAAAGAAAGTAAAAATGGGATTTTATTTTTTTGCCTTTACATGCGCTTTAAGGGCTGTAGAATGCGTTGGTTCAGGTATGGGAACTGTTATTCAGAATGATTGGGTCCTGGGGTTTTCTGGATAACTGTCTCTAATTTGGATCTTCATAACTTAAGTCTACTAGAAAATCATTTAAACATTAAATAAACCCAATGGTCTGGAAGGAGAGACAGAAAGGATTTGCCGTACATGGAGGAAGGAGAAATCAATAAACCTGATTAATTATTTTTGTCTGCCATCTCTGAATAAAACATGAAAGCATTAAAGCTCTTAGGGTAGAGGCAGACGGGCAGATTCGGGGAGATTTAGTCGCCTGGCGACTAATCGTCTCTTCTGCGTGGCAACAATCTCCCTGAACTGCCTTCCGCCTGCTTGAATGAGAAACGTGAGGCAACTTCGGGCGATTTTGGAAATTGAAGCAGTGCGAGTGCATTGCGCTGGCGTTTTCTCATTCAAGCAGGCGGAAGGCAGGAAGAAGGCAGTTCGGGGAGATTGTCATCACGCAGAAGAGGCGATTAGTGGCCAGGCGACTAAATCTCCCCGAATCTGCCCGTCTGCCCTTAGCCTTACCTTCTAAAGTGTAAACTTCCAGGGGCCCTCTGTGCATTTTGGATTTAGGATTAAACAAAATTCTTCTTTGTTAAAGGGCATGTAAAGTCTAAAATAGAATAAGGCTGGAAATGCTGTATTTTGTATACTAAATATAAACATGAACTTACTGCACCACAAGCCTAATCAAACAAATAATTTATGCTTTCAAAGAACAGGGGATCACCATCTTGTAACTTTGTTAAACATCTTTGCAAGACTAAGACTGTGCACATGCTCAGTGTGGTCTGGGCTGCTTAGGGATCGTCATAAACGAAAGCTGCTTGAGTTCTGCACGGCTGGGAAGTAAGGCGGGGGCTCCCCCTGCTGTTCATAAGTATGATTGTTTCCCTGCTCCGCAGTTAGGGACTGTCTGACAATTCCTATCCACAGGAGTAAATGAAGAGAAAATTTCACTGCATACAGTCAGGTTTCTTATAAAAACGGTACACATTTTTTAATTAAAGTATATTGGAGATATGTTTCTTTTTCATTAAAGAAAGTAAAAATGGGATTTTATTTTTTTGCCTTTACATGCGCTTTAAGGGCTGTAGAATGCGTTGGTTCAGGTATGGGAACTGTTATTCAGAATGATTGGGTCCTGGGGTTTTCTGGATAACTGTCTCTAATTTGGATCTTCATAACTTAAGTCTACTAGAAAATCATTTAAACATTAAATAAACCCAATGGTCTGGTTTTGCTTCCAATGAAGATTAATTATATCTTAGTTGGGATGAAATACAAGGTACTGTTTTATTATTACAGAGAAAAAGGAAATCATTTTTAAAAATTTGGATTAATTGGATAAAATGGAGTCTATGGGACTCCCATAATTCAGAGCTTTCTGGATAAGAGGTTTCTAGATAACAAATCCCATACCTTTACTTAGCAATTAAATGATCCCTTCATTATCACACAGAGTAGGAGCTTTGGCACCCAAGGCAAGGGTGGTAATCTGCACTGATGGAAAGGTATAGGTGCAGTACATGAGGAATACCAAAGGAACAATTTTTACAACATTTATAAACTCCCAATTAACATTTTCTAGAAATGGCTTCTCGGTGCCAAAATGGTTGCACCCTAGGCAGGTGCCTCTTTGTCTATGGATGCATTTAATATATCTTTTTGTTCTTTTGCCCGGCATAGCTACATAACTGTTGTTTGTGACACTAATGCCTTGTGGGTAATTAAGGGCTTTGGTGAATTGAGCTGCAGATTTCAAGAGAATTGACCTCTCGGTTAGTTACATTTAATGCAGCTTGAATGTTTTCGTTTTTCTAGAAAATATTGACTTGGCCAATCTTCCCATGTTCTACTTAATGGATATGGATAGAGAGCATCTTATGTAACTCTTCAGCCTGACCAAGGTTAATGGACTGAAATTAAAGATATTACATAAAAGTGTCCCTTTAATTTTTCTTTTTAAGGTGGATTAATGGATTTCAAGGAGCTGCTTTTGGTCTGTAATTACCTTACCAGGTTCTACATATTGGTTACTGAGATAAATGAATGTGAATGCTACTTAAATGATCCATATTGTTACCAGGAATAGAGATCACTATCCATGCATGTTGTTATGTAAATGCAGCTCAGTCATTAAGAGATGCATTAAAACATTTCTAAAGGCAATTAAAACCATTTTAGCGTTTTATCAACAGGATATGTCATACACACTCCCTTGTTTCGTAAGTAAATACTTATTGAATACATCTTTACTAAGGAGGGTTAATTATACATTGCTTTGAGCAAATTATAATCTGCTTTCTACTGTGCCTTTCAATTGCCTCTCAGAATCCAAACCTCTATGGTTGCTTAGCTTCTTGCATTTGTCTTAAAAAAGGTATATACATGTGTGCAAATTTGTTTATTACAAATATATAATTTGCTTTATCAATAAATACAAGCTCCATTTAAATTAGCCTCTAAACATGTTTCTCTCTTCTTAATGGATCTGTCTGTATATTGGTATAAACAAATTGGCCAGACATGTACCGATTGTGCCTACAAATTGCGGCTTTATAATGACATGAGCTGGGCAAGATGATCAGAATGCTGTGGACAAAAGAGATGACAAGGGAGTGACTGTCACCTTTCAGCATGATTGACGTGGCTGCTCTTTTCATGACCTGCTAGCTGCCTGATGTTAATTATTGTTGAGGCTGGCAATGAGATTTGTTTATCAGACAGTCAAAGCCTCACAACAGGGACAGAATCATTTATAAATAAAGACTGATTCCTGCAATAAATACATATAAATCAAAATATTTCAGACAAATCAGAGGCAGACATTTCACATTGTATATAATTATGGTCATTCATTAAAATTGTTGAGGGAAGTATTTAATATGAATAATACAAACCTTTACTCTAGGAGTAGACCGTGTCTGTGGGATAGCAGGTATAGTAGGGAGAGATGGTGCCTATAGTAACAGTGGATAATAGTCTCTGGAAGGGAGTGTGACTGTGGGATAGCAGGTATAGTAGGGAGAGATGGTGTCTATAGTAACAGTGGGGATAATAGTCTCTGGGAAGGGAGTGTGACTGTGGTATAGTAGGGAGAGATGGTGCCTATAGTAACAGTGGGGATAATAGTCTCTGGGAAGGGAGTGTGACTGTGGGATAGCAGGTATAGTAGGGAGAGATGGTGCCTATAGTAACAGTCGGGATAATAGTCTCTGGGAAGGGAGTGTGACTGTGGGATAGCAGGTATAGTAGGGAGCGATGGTGCCTATAATAACAGTGGGATAATAGTCTCCGGGAAGGGAGTGTGACTGTGGGATAGCAGGTATAGTAGGGAGAGATGGTGCCTATAGTAACAGTGGGATAATAGTCTCTGGGAAGGGAGTGTGACTGTGGTATAGTAGGGAGAGATGGTGCCTATAGTAACAGTGAGATAATAGTCTCTGGGAAGGGAGTGTGACTGTGGGATAGCAGGTATAGTAGGGAGAGATGGTGTCTATAGTAACAGTGGGATAATAGTCTCTGGGAAGGGAGTGTGACTGTGGGATAGCAGGTATAGTAGGGAGAGATGGTGTCTATAGTAACAGTGGGATAATAGTCTCTGGGAAGGGAGTGTGACTGTGGGATAGCAGGTATAGTAGGGAGAGATGGTGCCTATAGTAACAGTGGGATAATAGTCTCTGGGAAGGGAGTGTGACTGTGGGATAGCAGGTATAGTAGGGAGAGATGGTGCCTATAGTAACAGTGGGATAATAGTCTCTGGGAAGGGAGTGTGACTGTGGGATAGCAGGTATAGTAGGGAGAGATGGTGCCTATAGTAAGAGTGGGATAATAGTCTCTGGGAAGGGAGTGTGACTGTGGGATAGCAGGTATAGTAGGGAGAGATGGTGCCTATAGTAACAGTGGGATAATAGTCTCTGGGAAGGGACTGTGGGATAGCAGGTATAGTAGGGAGAGATGGTGCCTATAGTAACAGTGGGATAATAGTTTCCGGGAAGGGAGTGTGACTGTGGGATAGCAGGAATAGTAGGGAGAGATGGTGCCTATAGTAACAGTGGGATAATAGTCTCTGGGAAGGGAGTGTGACTGTGGGATAGCAGGTATAGTAGGGAGAGATGGTGCCTATAGTAACAGTGGGATAATAGTCTCTGGGAAGGGAGTGTGACTGTGGGATAGCAGATATAGTAGGCAGAGATGGTGCTTATAGTAGCAATGGGATAATAGTCTCTGGGAAGAGAGTGTGACTGTGGGATAGCAGGTATAGTAGGCAGAGATGGTGCTTATAGTAGCAATGGGATAATAGTCTCTGGGAAGGGACTCATGCGCTGGGACAAATTTTGTTGGTCCATATAATATCCCACTGTGGGCCTAAGCCAACAAGATTTTTTAAACCTACCCATCAATATGTGGTTGATAGCAGACAGACACAAGGTCCCTATACACAGGACAATTAGCTGCCAACTCAGTCTGGAGGGACCAGTAAAGTCGGCATTTGCCCAATGTGTAAAAACTGGCTTCAATGTGCTTCACCTGTCACTTGCCACAGGGGGTGATTTTAGCCAGAAAATACACATACAAGTCTAATGACACCCAAAATGTTTTCCCCTTTGGCAATAAACAACTGTTCATGTATACTGATGTATTGCTTTTGTTTCATGTGTGTGATATATGTCTAGTTCACACTGCAGTCTGTGTGGGGATGTTTATCAAATGGACTGACTGCTGTATGTTTGTATACAATCACTTACCTGTGTTAGTGGCAGCATTTGATCTGTCCCAGACCAAACAGTTATAGCGAAGCACTTCATTTATATAATGTTCAGAGTTGTTTCCTTAGCAGGGGGAACTGAATCTGCAATTTTTAGGGACACAGAAATTTTCATCACAGTAAGGGATTTTAATCATGCTCTGTAGTTACTTGTGCCAATCCCCACTGTAGTCCAAGGCAAGGTTACAGGGTGTCAGGCAACAGCAGAATACAATGTGAGAATTCTGTATTAAACTTGCCTGTAATTAAGAATGTATGTCAGTTATACTTGAAATATATATAAATGTGAAAGAGGTCTACATATGGACCAGAACAGGGGAGAATAACTGTATGGGACAGATATTACATGTCACACAAAGCATTTTTATGTTCTATAACCTCGCCATACTTTTCATCCCCATTAAGTTCTTTTACAGACTGTACACCAATGTCTCTACCTCTACCCATTGTAGACAATTTAGTGGCAACTAGAGCTGCTCAGCACTTATGTACAAGAGCCTAAGGGGCAAATTCACTAGGCGCTGAGAATTCGCCAGCGATGGCTTCGCAAGCAGCGCAACACTTCGCCAGGCGAAAATTCGCTCAGACAACGCTAATTCACTAACATGTGAAGTTGCATCTAGGCCTCTGAACGATGGCGAAGTTGCGCTTGTGTTAATTTGGCAAGCAGAATGAAGTTGCGCTAGCATTGGCTAATTTGCATACGGCGGGAAGTTAAAGTTGAATGGACGTATATGTTGCAGCAAATAAATTACACTACACAAGTCCAGGGAAGCTTAATAAAATAGAGTTGTTATAATGCCCTACACATGAGCCCAGTGTATAGTTTATGTGCCATATCTTAGGAAATGTAGTGGGGAAGTCAGTTACCCCAAAAAATTTGTACGCTCTTTTGCAGCCTACCACCCTGAAAAAAGTAAAAGACGCCAGCTTTTTTTGGGACTTTGGAACATTTTTCAACTAAAGTTTGAGGAAGTCCTATCTACTCTATTGCACTTCGCCTGGTCTGAGGTGGCAAAGGCAAGTCTGGCTCAGAAGGTAATGTTCAGTAAAATCCGCATCTTAGTGAATTTGCCCAGTTATGTCCCTTCGCCAGGGCACAACTTCGCCTGGTGATTGAGTGTGAATGAGCAGCTCCCAGGGAGACCCCAACTTCTTGCTGCATCCATCACTTACAGAAGAGCCCCAGGCTGCTCTTATTTCTTGATCACCGCTAGGGAAGTTACGTCTGTGCCCATTAGGAAATCGGCAAAGTACCGAAATGACCGAACTTTTGCCGATAGTCACTTCGCCCTTTAGTAAATTTGCCCCTAAGCATGATGGGGTTTGAGATTTCACCTGTGCCCTGGCAGAGGGAGGTGTTCAGTTACACCTAGTGGTAGAGTGAAAATGGTTCTTTAAATTTGGACTCCATTCCAGGAGTGGGTGGGTGTGGCTGGGAAGCAGGCCCGGACTGGTAATCTGTGGGTTCTGGCAAATGCCAGAGATGCTGCCATAAGATGCCATAGAAAGTCACTATTTCTGGTGGGGAGCTGATTGGGCCTCTCTATTATTGGAATGCCAGAGCCTATTTTGACTCCCAGTAACATATCTGTGCCATATAGGAAGAAGGACCCTTAGTGAAGTCAGGGAATGCGTCGAGACCTGTCAACATTTACAGATTTCTTGGGAGTTTCCCAGTTTTTAACCCCATGCCGCGGACACTATATGCCATTCCCCATTTTTTTCAATTTCATAAGGTGCGCACATTTGCAGTGAGCGACCATTGACGTGATCAGCCTTCACCCAGTATACATTCTGTGATGTCATTCAGAACGCTCCAGACTGACCACGCCACATCTCTCGGAGGGACCCAGTAAACAAAGATTAAGGAGTAGATATCAAATCCTGTAAAACAGTGCTGACCAATTTTTTTTTCCATGTAGATTAATTCTCATCCAGAGTGTTTGAGGACCAGATTATATTGAAATGATGATAAAGTCTATAGAGCCCTAGAGCAGACTGGGGGGCATATGAAAACCTTTGGAGGGTCACATCCAGCCCACATACCTTCAGTTGGACAGCCCTGCCTGTAAAAGAACACTCCAGGAATGTTAGATAGTTAGGGAAACTAGAACGAGCATCTCCACCGAGCAGATTTTGTGTAGTTATAGTCACCCAGTGTAGTGGATCAAGCCGGTAATTCCTTGGACCACCCATGTGGCAGCCAGTATCACTAGAGGACCTGTGGTCTGCTACATGTTTAATACATTTTTTGGTTCATAAGCTACTGGCACCCATCGTTTTGTTAAACACTGTGTGCGCTGTGAGTTACAGGTCAGGCGCATCTGATCCCTTCCCCAACTTTAAAGGGACAATATAACGATAGGGACTGGTGACCATGTGTGGTTTTTATCTGATTGCCACATGAGATTCTGCTTTGAGTGCTTCCAAGTACATGGGCTCTTGGATTGTCATTTCTTCTACCTTACTATACCTTCCAGAGTGTTCATCTGTAGGTTTAGTGGGCTTGTTCACTTTTTTCCAACCCATGAACCTGCATTGTTTTATAGCACTGAGATACACTACAGGTACTAAAGTCAAACTGAGTCAGTTCCCATTCAAACTAAATGTGACTCCCTGAACTGCACTCTGTATAGATTCACTTACAAATTTTATAAATGAAAACATCAGAAGATCCAAATTATGAACTGAATGTTCCACTAATGGCAGGGAAGGAGTTTAATGTATAGCCTGTAATTGGATTTAATCTGAAGGAAACTTTGCTAATAATAAGGCATTCAGGCCATAAACACCCAGTCATTAACTACTAGTCAATCAATAATGCTGGGATAGACAAGTACAGAAGGCAGGGAGTCCATAAACAAATATGAACTCTCTGCTGTTACAAGTTCTTGCCATAGTGTATAACATGTAATTACTTAGTGTTTTACACACTCCTGGCTGAATTCATTGACTTCTCTGCAAACTTTATTCTTTCTTTGGTAATAGAGAGAAATCACAATTTCCTGTTGCACCAGGGAAAGAATTGTCCTATAATTATTGGAATGGATTGAGATAATCATGCAGAGCTGATATTTTAGAATGCGGTGGCAGTGTAACAAATATATGTCATTATATGTCTGGTTGTCCAGCGTGTGGCCTCTTGTTGCACTACAACTCTCAACACCTACTCACAGACTATCGGGTCTGGCAATTGTAGTTTTACTGGAGGGACCCTTATTTAAATGATGTTCCCCTTACATGGTTTGGGGTGCCCTATTCTGCACAGTCTCTTCCCATTAGCTTTGTTGGGTGCAGTTTGGAATGCCATGCATTGAATCCCTTAGACAGGAGACCCAAACTTCCTACCGCTGCTTATCAAATGCAGGTGGAGAATGAAAATATTTAATGGGATATAGGGTGAGGGGGTGTGAGTGCAAGTGAGCAGAACAGAATGAATCATGTAGATTTTTCTGGGATTGTGGCCTGACATGTCAGGAATTATGGGCTTGTGTTTTTTCAGCTGCTCTTGGATATTTCCATGGGCATTCGGATCCCCTGCTCCCGACACATATAGTACTGACTGCTTGTTCTGACTTGCAAGGAGGAGAATGTTTTGTAAATTTACCGGAACTCTACCCGCACCAGCAAGGCCCTATCACATTTACTGGATGTACTGTACCCTGGCACAACTTGGCACAGGGCTCCATCCTCACAGCCTCTGATCTTGATAGAAACAGACTTGCCCAGTATGTGTTGGCATCGGCAATGTATTAGAACTATGTTCCCCTGTATAAAGCAGCATGGCTGATCGTTCCCTGACTGTGAATGTTTCTGCATGAATGGGCACAAGATGGCACAGTCCCTGCAATGCCACAATAGCATTCAACATTCAATTCTACGCCCTCATTTAAGCATTCAAGTGTTATCTTACAGCATTAAATTGCAAGCTGGAGAGAGAGGCAGTATAGGAAGGCAAATATTTCAACAACCATACAAAAAGTGTTACCGTTGCCATCTTTCTCCTGCAGTACCCGATGTCCCCGTCTCTTCTACTGGATACTTTGCCTGAAAAATATTCTTTTGGATATCTTGCAAGCCTACTGGAAGGAATACCATGTGGCCTATCCCTTGGGTTGGTTGCTGTGATCAGATGCACATAACAACAGGCTAATAAAACACCGGTACAATAAACAAGCCATTCAGATAAGGATTAATAGATTTTGTGCTTTGTCTGTTTGTTTTATGGAAAGTACAAAATGCATAATTTTTGAGGATTGGAGCGGAATCCTGGATTCAGTACAGTCCTAGTTTTTTCAGTAGCAGTAAATTGAATGTGAGCCTTAGTGCCCCGTGAATGACCTGAATGTGGGGTGATGGCAATGCAGCTGCGGACATGAGTAGCTCCCCTTACTTTCTTCTGCAAGATCAAAGTCACCTGTTTAGTCTGGAAACTGATTGGCCTCCCCCTGGGGTCCCGTTGCTCATGTAACTAAGCAATGGTTCTGGCACATCTGGTCACAGACAGGAGGGGCCACATTGTCTCTACCTGATGTGAACACATTTCATGCTGAACCATTAGCCCCCTGATTCCTAACCCTGGGTCCCCAGATGCTGAGGAACTACAACTTGACCCTGACAAGTAGAAAACAGATTGAAGCCCTCACCTACGTATCTATCTTGACCACCATGCGTTGTTGAACTACAGTCTCTAGCAAAGGTTAATAATTGCTGATGGAGCACAGGTTATTAATACAGAATATTAAATATGGCTCCAAAATCTTTTAGAACCTACCACAAGTGTTTGGTGGCAGGCTGAGGGCTTAAAAAAAATCACAGATTTTTTCTTGAACATACAGGCAGTCAGGAGAGCAGTGCAGGGACTGCTGCTCTAACTATACAGAATATATGACCTTGCTTATTTCCCTGTCTATTGCGCCATAATCTAAATATAATTCTAATATTCTAATATTCTAATTATTCTAATAAAATGCCCACATTGTACTGATGAATGCAGCTTCACAGTGCGGCCTTTGCCCCATCATATATTACTGTACATATAGGGGAACCCGATTAAAGGAACAGTAACACCAAAACATTTAAATGTTTAAAAGGATTGACAATATAATGTAGTGTTGCCCTGCACTGGAAAAACTGATTTATATGCTACATATATAAACACTACTTATAAACACTACTATAGTTAAACAAGTTGCTATGTAGCCATGGGGGCAGCCATTCAAGCACAGAATACAAAGTAGATAAGTTCTAAAGAATCCCATTGTATACTACAGAGCTCATCTGTTATCTGCTGTGTATCCTGTGCCTTTTCTCCTTTTTCAGCTTTGAATGGCTGCCCCCATGATTACACAGCACTTTGTTTATAAAAAAAAAAACTATTTTAGAGATTCTGAAGCAAACACACCAGTTTTACAGATCAGAACAACAGTACATTAAATTTTTATTATTTTAAAATACTTTAATTTTTTATTGTTACTGTTCCTTTAAGACTGGCCTGTATGGGAGGGTGACATTAAAAGCCTGATGACAGCAGGTCTGGAGTTTACCAAACTTCATTAGAGTGACACAACTGCTATGTGGGAAAAAATAAGACGTTTTTTTTGGACAAAGTTTAGAGCAATATCAGAAGTTGATGACTGAGAAGAAAGGTGGAGAAATGACCCAAAACAAAAAAAGCAAAGTGGAGCACAGAAGTGCCCAACAAGGACCCAGCCATAACAAGCTGAGAAATGCATGGTGCTATTTAGAAATGGAGCTGCACAAATATTATTCAGCTAATCTGAACAACCTGGAGAAACAGGACCAATTCACTCTCAAATGGTGTGCCAAGCTGGCAAATACCCCAATAAACTTAAATAGGCACATTTCAGTTTTGTTTTTCGTAAAAGCTTTTCCAAAAAAGGTTCAGTGTCATAAATCTCCCAAAATTTCAGTGCTGAGTTTTTCACTTAGATGATTGCACTGGACAAGGGTCTGGGCACTTTTGCAAGGCACTGTGGGTGATGGCATTGTAGTTCAACTGACCTCCCAATTGGATCTTCAATCAACAGACACTTAGGTCTCATTGACACATCGTTAAGTCTGAACTTGAAGTCATTACCCAGGCCAGCAAAGGCCATTTAACTCATTAATCCTGAACTAGGGGCCTAGGCTTGGTGTTGCATTGAGAACATCTGGCATCAAAGGCTGATAGGACCAAGCCAAGGTTTGGCTGATCTTATACCAGCAGTAAAGTGTAAGAAGGCAATATAAACTGCAGCATTAACTTATGAGAATTAAGGAAAGCAACTGGCATTTTGCAATGTACTGTAATATCATAAGGCTCACAATTGAACTGAAGATTTAAATTGCACATAGTAATGTATGGGAAAAAGCCAGTGGAGTTGATAAAATTAAACCAAAAGAACCATAAAACGTCTTTTACAATGAAAATATTTTCAATAATCTGATCCAAAAAAATAAACATTATATCCCTTCCATTAGGCTCACCACCAACCCCATTCCTAGTAACAAGCCAGCTTGCTCACCACCAAACCCACCACCCCCACGCTTGCTCACCCCTTTTGTGTTGTACAGCACTGCTTCCTGGTGCGCACACAAAACTCGAGCTAGAGAAGGCAGAAGTCCCATGTAGCTAAGGTCCTTGTATTCTCCCCTCCCAGTGGTCCCCTACCCCTGGTTTTGGCCTTGAAGGAAATGCACATTTACAATTAAATTCTTAATTCAGGTTCAGGCACGAGATCAATTATTATATATATATATAGAAAGCTTAATAACCAGAAAGCTCCAAACTACTGCATTGCCATCTCCTAGAGTGCCTTTAAGCAAACCATTCTTTTTCATTTTTAATTAATTTAGCTGTACTTTGTAAGGGTACGGGATCTCTTATCTATCTGATCTGTATTGAGTGGGACAGTTTCTATGCTGCTATGCGTGCTACATGTAGTTAGGAAAATGTATAGTTACTAGGTTCCTAAACACTTTTCCTAAAGACACCAATTTCAACTTGGCAGACTTAACTCCCCCCTACAGTTAAAGGGATCCTGTCATCAGAAACCATGTTTTTTTCAAAACGCATCAATTAATAGTGCTACTCCAGCAGAATTCTGCACTGAAATCCATTTCTCAAAAAAGCAAACAGATATTTTTTATATTCAATTTTGAAATCTGACATGGGGCTAGACATTTTGTCAATTTCCCAGCTGCCCCCAGTCATGTGACTTGTGCCTGCACTTTAGGAGAGAAATGCTTTCTGACAGGCTGCTGTTTTTCCTTCTCAATGTAACTGAATGTGTCTCAGTGGGACATGGGTTTTTACTATTGAGTGTTGTTCTTAGATCTACCAGGCAGCTGTTATCTTGTGTTAGGGAGCTGTTATCTGGTTACCTTCCCATTGTTCTTTTGTTTGGCTCCTGGGGGGGGGGGGAAAGGGAGGGGGTGATATCACTAAAACTTGCAGTACAGCAGTAAAGAGTGATTGAATTTTATCAGAGCACAAGTCACATGACCTGGGGCAGCTGGGAAATTGACAATATGTCTAGCCCCATGTCAGATTTCAAAATTGAATATAAAAAAATCTGTTTGCTCTTTTGAGAAATGGATTTCAGTGCAGAATTCTGTTGGAGCAGCACTATTAACTGATTCATTTTGGAATTTTTTTTTTCCCATGACAGTATCCCTTTAAGTTACTTTTATTATATAGCTATGTCATTCAACAATGTGTTCACTAAAACTGAGGTTGTCAGATTTTTTGGGTTCCAGACCCTGTTGGAGGTTGTACAGGTTTGACAAGGTTACAGAAAAAATTGCTGTATCAGCCCTTAGGTCATATTTCCAATAATATATATAGACCAACAAATAAATCACCCCCCTATCTGACCTTCCTGCTAGACTTTTACAAGTATCTAGCTAGCACAGCAAATAGACTTTGTCCCCAAATCCCACCATAAAGCTGGCCATATACGTGCAGATTCTTAGGCTTTATCGAACAAAGGAACTTCTGTTCCAATCTTCCGACCTGCAACTAACCATTCAGATTAATTATCTAGTTAGGCTAAGGCCACACTAGGCGATAGCGCCGCGATTTGACTCGCGGCGACTTTTCGCGGCGACTTTTAAGCCGCAATCGCTGGGGAAACTTTTGCGCTGGCGTCTATGGGGAATCGCGAAAAATCGCCAGCGTAAAAACACACACGGCGATCTTTTTTCTATTGTCGCTCGAAATCGCCTAGCGAGGCAATTTCGAGCGACAGTAGAGAAAAGATCGCCGCGTGTGTTTTTACACTGGCGATTTTTCGCGATTCCCCATAGACGATAGCGCAAAAGTTTCCCCAGCGATTACGGCTTAAAAGTCGCTGCGAAAAGTCGCCGAGAGTCAAATCGCGGCGCTATCGCCTAGTGTGGCCTTAGCCTTAAGTAGTAAAGAGAACAAATCACACAATGCTCGGGCCATTAATTGACAGACAGCAATCGTATGAAAGTTATGTCCAACAAATAGTAGTGACAGTCTCCCAATGATATCGACAGATAGGCAATATATGCAGAGATATTATCTTAAGCCAACAGAAATCTTTTAACCTGTCCGATTGACTAAACAAACGCCATGGCATGAAAAATATCAGGACACACGGTCCGAAAATTGGACAAATCTTCGTTTCATATCATAGTTTCTTTGCGTCTATGGCCTTTTCAATGTGACTTTCTTAGCATTGTACATGCTGGAGCAGTTATTTAAACATCCCACAGACAGCAACACGGCAGCTATGTGAACGTGCTCTTAGGATACTATGCCACCCCTCTTTGCCTATGGAACCACCATTATTTTCAGGGTCACATGGGTCTGACAGATGAGCACTTTGTTTCCATGAGAAATAAATGATGCAATGCAAATGCCAATATGTGTGAGTTATTGCAGTTTTCTTTTAGTTTTTTATTTATTTTTGTTTGCGTTTTACTTCAAAAATGAAACACAAATGGGCAGAATGCATATGTAAACAAGCCTGCAAGTGGGTCTGACAGAATTGCTGAACTGAACAATGCAAATCAGGAATATTGAGGAACCAGTTGTAGAGGCTATGGCTAAAGGAACGTTGCTCTTACATGAACAAAGAATTCTGGAACATAGTTTGTGGCGCAAGTAGAGATAATAAAATAGACTTGTATTATTCCCCATCTCCTATTGTAAGGCTATTGTGTATCATGGGGTTTTACTTTTCCTTAAACTACCAGAAAACTATTCCCAGTACACACAGATGTCTTTAGTTTTGCTATTGCAGTAAAAAAGGGTCCAAACGCGGCTCCTATTTTATATATTGTGATTTTAGAATGGTATGGGATCCACTACCCAAGAACTGGTTATCCATAAAGCTCAAATAGCTGTTAGCACCACGTCACCCGATGTCTTAATTAAAGGAACAAATACTTCATGATAACAGATTCTCTTTTCCTCCACTGTAATAGTAAAAATTCCAGCGTAAGTTCATATATATCAGAACAGTCTTACTGGGATTTTATCATTGAGTTTAAAATTTAGGCATACATTGCTTTTTCCTTCCCAGGAGGCTACAAGGTACAAGTATAGATAATAGACCCAGGTATACCTGGATTTACTCTTCTATAACCTGGAATTTATCCTCCTGTTCAGGATAAATGAGAACTGAACGCAATGCTAGATTTGGATCTTTTAGTTACCCTTTCTATACATGCTCTTCCTATCTCTTAGCTGAGCCAAAGTGTTAGAAAATGCCAGTGTGCTTTGGTGTCATGTTTTTCACTTACTTAAAAATGCAGCATAGGTGTGTGCTTGTCAACTCTTTTGTATTTGTTCTATTGACAGGATAGGACAAGGCCAAAAACTTGCTATTAAACGGCAGCCACCCTTCATCTGCCCAATATGTTAATGTTTTTGAAAGTATCCTAAATTGCTCCAGGGGCCCTGGAGAAGACAAATATGTTGGATTTTCCTGGTGATTATAAGGATACAGCCATTTTGGGAGATGCTTTGTTGTGTTATTGCATTTCAAACAACATATATTGGCACATAGTTATCAAAGGGTGAAAAGACACTTTCCCTGAATTTTCCAAACAGCTCTAGTCCCCTGTAAAGGACTTTGGGATTCTCTTTTGATGCATTTGGTGGCAAATTACATGTACACTCTGTAAGTATTACACCGTGTCTCCATTTTATCAATAGGTGGTGGCCCTGTTTTAAAGGAATTGTTCAGTGTAAAAATAAAAACTGGGTAAATAGATAGGTTGTGCAAAATAAAAAATGTTTCTAATATAGTTAGTTAGTCAAGAATGTAATGTATAAACGCTGGAGTGATTTGATGTATAGCATATCAGTCAGAATCCAACTTCCTGCTTTTCAGCTCTCTTGGTTTACACTGACTGGTTACCCTGGCTACCAGGCAGTAACCAATCAGAGACTTGAGGGGGGCCACATGGGTCATATCTGTTGCTTTTGAATCTGAGCTGAATGCTGAGGATCAATTGCAAACTCACTGAACAGAAATGTACCATGTGGCCCCCCTTCAGTCGCTGACTAACTCAGAGTTATAGAGCTGAAAAGCAGGAAGTTGGATTCTGGCTGTTTTATTAGACATCTGTTCACTCCAGCCTTTATACATTACATTATTGGCTAACTAACTATATTAGAAACATTCTTTATTTTGCACAGCCTATCTATTTACCCAGTTTTTATTTTCACACTGAACTGTTCCTTTAAGACACACTTTGGAGAGCACTGGCATCTACAAAAGGTCTGCATGTGACAGTGATATTAAACCGCAATATCCTACAAATAAAACATCTCCCAGAAACCCCTACCATGAATTCTCTTTTCTCTAGCATAGCCACTAACTGTCACACAGAGCAAGTAAATGGTTATTACAAAATCACTCTTTCATATAAGAGCAACATGTGCCTTAGCTATAATTTCCTTTACATCAAGGGGTGCCAGTGTTATGTACATTGTGAGGGCAATAGAGAATGTGACAGAAAAAGGCTCACAATGGTTTGTGTCTGATATCTGTTGTGTTGCAGGTGTGGCCCAGACAAAGGCAGCATGAGTTGCTTCAGATGTTGGCAAACTACAACACACCAACCAACATCCTGGAGGGCTCCAGGTTGCCCATCGCTGGTGAAATAGCAATATAGTTTAGGTTGATCTTTACCAATAACATTCCCCTTCCCAAGCATCCCTTTTACATATAAATGCATTTTAATAGCAACAGAGGGGGCTTGTTTGTGCTTTAGAATAGAACAGTTAGATACACTATCTGGGAACATGAAAAAAATGCCCTTATTCTCTTACCAATGTAAACGTAATTTGCCAAAGATTTATTTTTTATTTTTAAAGAACAGTTGCAATGAACCCTTTCACTAGCGGCGAGAAGTGCATCTGGCATTAAATGGGTTAAAGGACACACAAGCCTTTAATTAATCTCTCCCGTGGGCTCCCCAATTCTCTATACCAGGCAGCCCAGATGTATTTACCAGTGGCGTGGGTTGTTTCCAATGAAGAATGCTGCCGACCACAGCTATGTCTGCCCTTCTGCTGTTATCTAATGCAGGGAGATTACTGAGCATGTCTGGCTGCCAATAATAAACTATAATGAAACATCCAATGGGCAGACATAGTGCTGTTTAGGTGTTTGGATCACAGGAGTGAAGATGAGACAGCTGGGTGTCCTCACTGGAGGAGCCTCTTGCACTAAGTGCACTGCTGGAGCTGAGGAAAGGCTTTATTAAACAGTGTTGCTTCAGTAAGACAAGGTTATGTTGCTCAGCTACAGCACCAGAATGCTTTATGGCCACATTGACACATTCCGGATTATAACAGGAATAAGTCAGTGCCTCTTTCAAAATATCCTGATATTATTCTATCCTTGCTCAGGCCAGACTGGGTTTTCTTCTTGCATGGCTGTGGGGCAAAGGCTGGAGACGTTTGTTTATTGGTGCTCCAATCTACTAGGTCTTTGCCCGACTCCCAAGTCCAAGGTTACAGCAGCAGCCGCCATGAGACAAGAGTTGTGTTGTTGTCAGACACCAATAAATAATGGGGGTAAACAAGTTTCTGTTTACCCCGTGGAGAATCTTGGGCACTGCAGCCCATCAACATTAAGGATGATGGCACGAGTGTGATTTATCACCCCCAGGAAACCTCTCTCCCAATGGGGAGACAAAGATCCAACAATACCTTGCCATTGACCTGTTTAAATCGCTGCGGGTATGTCAGTCAAATTGTGTAATTGTGCCTGCTGATACATACCTGCAGCCATTTAAATTAAAAGCAATGTGTTTTTAGGCCCTTTGTTGCCTGTGGGGAGTAAGGTTTCCAATGACTGATGCAACATCTCGCATTCCATCACCCTTAAGGCACAGCAACACTCTTTCTGAAGTTTTCTGTCCTACTTTAACAAAGAAGTGTTCTGCCACTGCCTGTTTCTAAATGGCAAATCTCAGCAGTGCACAAGGGCAGATGAAGGGCGGCTGCAAGTTTGGGGCCAAGGACCGGACACTGGAAAGTGAAAAAAGTTGTACATTTGTCTCAGGATGTCAAGCAGTTAAACCAATGATTTTTAGAATATTGCCTACAACTGTGTGTCAGCGAGAAGAGATCTTACCCGTGATATTAAACTTCATTGTACGGCAACCTGTTTAAGATAAAAATCTATCAAAAAGTGAAGTGCAGATTTTTTTTTTTGTGGCAGACAAGTATATGACATAGAGGCGGAAATATTATGGCATTACCGATTCCAAGGTGCAGATTTAAACCGGAGTCTTTTTGGGTGCCAAAGCAGAGTGCATTGCTTCTTTGGCACTCAAAGAGCATTGGAGCGACTGGGGCCTGTGACACTTGTCTATGATCCTCGCCAGCATCTCAAGTCCTGCAATGAACTGCGTCGCATTATGTTGGCTGAATATGTTCTGCTGAGAGCAACGTTTTGCAAAAATAAAAAGATAGCGCTTCTCGAGTGATTTCCATGAATACTGCCTTGCCCCACTAAGTTAAAAAATAATATTAAAATAAAAATAAACTGATCTACAGTTTACGTCTTGACGTCGCTTTAATCCGTTCCTGGCAGATGGGCAGAGAAAGCATGCAGGTTGCTTAGCCTGACTCTACCGTTCCTTAGCTGTCCATTCCTTTGTTTTGCTGGCAATAGTATCTGTGCATTATTCCTGCAGAGTGGTCAAAGCTTTCCTTCTTTACGGGGACACAAAAGAGTTAGAAAGAAAAAAAAACATATCTAGGGCGATGCCAGGCAGCGAGTGAAGACTGTGATCCCCAGGCGTACCATCTTTGCCAGAAGATGTCATGTTACAAGGGGTGGAGGAGTGATCACCGCAGGGGAAGCATTAAGTAACAGCAAGTCCTGTTGTTGGGGTCTCTATCCATGCTGTATCCATAGCTGTCCTCTCTTCTATGACCTTCCATTGCCGGCAGGTGAGGCTACGTCAGAATATTGTTAATAAAGTCAAAGAAACGCTTAGAATACTGTTCTGGGTTAACAGTGGAAATTTCTGCACCAGCCTGTAGGAGAGAGAATATAGTTAACACAGGGGCATTGTAACCTGCACCAATGTATTGGCCTGGTACCAGAGTGCAGCACCTGGGATTTTTGAGGAAAAAGGATTCACATAGCCCTTGTTTAAGTGGGTAGGTCAGCTCAGGTAACAGCTAGGAGTGCTCACCTCCCAACTTTTGGAATCTGTGGTTTTCTGTAATCCTTGATGTGATGCTCAAAGTCCAAATTAGAGACTGTTTTTCAATGCCCCCCCCCCCCCGGCTTATTTTCCTTCTCACCAGTTTTTTTTCTGGTTGGAGACTGCAGATTTGGCATGCAATTTCCCCACTCATGCAGCATGGAGGGAAATCCAAGGTGGACTACAGTGCCAGCCAGCAGCCCTGCCCCATTATACACTGATTTAAAGGGATACTGTCATGGGAAAAAAAATTTTTTTCCAAAATGCATCAGTTAATAGTGCTGCTGCAGCAGAATTCTGCACTGAAATCCATTTCTTAAAAGAGTATACAGATTATTTTATATTTAATTTTGAAATCTGTCATGGGGCTAGACATAGTGTCAGTTTCCCAGCTGCCCCCAGTCATGTGACTTGTGCTCCGATAAACTTCAGTCACTTTTTACTGCAGTACTGCAAGTTGGAGTGATATCACCCCCCCCCAGCAGCCAAACAACAGAACAATGGGAAGGTAACCAGATAGCAGCTCCCTAACACAAGATAACAGCTGCCTGGTAGATCTAAGAACAACACTCAATAGTACAAGCCCCACTGATTGAGATTGGCCTGAATAGCGAGGAGAGTACCCCAAAATTCCAAGTGAAAAGGAGGGGTGCTAGGCAGAAACAAAACAGGATTTAATGATAAGGGAACTTACTTTCATTAAATGAATGTTGGTTAATAATGTGATGCTTTTCTGTTTCTGGAATGTTTATATAATTTAATGTTTTTACTTTCAATGAAATTCCCTAACACAAGAGAACAGCTCCCTGGTAGATCTAAGAACAACACTCAATAGTAAAATCCAGATCCCACTGCGACACATTCAGTAGGAGAAACAACAGCCTGCCAGAAAGCAGTTCCATCCTAAAGTGCTGGCTCTTTCTGAAAGCACATGACCAGGCAAAATGACCTGAGATGGCGCCTACACACCAATATTACAACTAACAACACTTGCTGGCTCAATTATATTTTATATTGTAGAGTGAATTATTTGCTGTTTAAACAGTGTAATTTAGAAATAAAAACTACATCATAAAAACCATGACAGAATCCCTTTAAGTTTCCAACAGCAGACAGGGAATCATCTACTTACACCATGTTTAACTGTTTTCGCTGCATGAGCCGCTTTCTTTTTTGCATCATAGTGTGTTAATATGTCAATAATAGCCATGAAATACACTTCTTTCCTTGGGGCATCTGTGAACAGACAAAGGAGAGTGAAACACATGGAGCTTCATTCGGAAAATACTGGCTCATCATATACATAATAATAAGCAATGGCAAATAAGCAGTTAATTTAAAGAGGACACAATTTGGCAGCAGGCCATGAGCAAGATATATTATTGCTAATAAAAAAATTGGCAGATGAAATAACAGGGGTAGAATTTGCTCAGGGTCTGGTAACCCATAACAACCAATCAGCACACAGCATTTACCGCTCTACCGCCGTTTCTGCTGCAATACTTCGGATGGGTTGCTATGGGTTACTGGACACAAACAAAATCTTCAGACTGAATCAAGTCTTAAGAAATCCAAATCTTTTTTTTAATTTACACCAATCAGAACCCTAGTTGTGATAACACATTACAATTCTGGCTGATATGTCGGCACTACAGCTCTCAGATTTTAAGATACACGTAAAAGAAAGGAATAGATACATACTGTCATGGCATTTAATTCCGTACACATCAATCGCAGGATCGAATTCCCCAGGTGCCAGTGGCCGTGTGCTATTCAGTGTATTCCCTGGGCTGTCTGGTGGTGTGCCGACTGGATATGTCCCGTCACTCTCCCCTTCCTCTTCCCCATCATTGTCCTCACTATCCACCTCCTCCTGCTCCGCTCTCTCCACGTCATGGATCCCCACCAGTAGGCTGTAGTCCATGAGCTTTAGTTGTGCTAGAAACTGAACAGGTAAAGGAATGATTGTATTTCTCAGTGCTTGGTGTATCAATCATTTTAATTATAATGTATTTAAAGCAGAAGGAAAGGTTAAAACTAAGTAAGCTTTATCAGAAAGGTCTATATAAATGCACTAGTAAACCCTCAAAGTAATGCTGCTCTGAGTCCTCTGTCAAAATAAAGAGCATTTCTTTCCTTCTATTGTGTACACATGGGCTTCTGTATCAGACTTCCTGTTTTCATCTTAAACCTCCAGGGCAAGGGATTGAGCATGCTCAGTTTGATCCTCTCTCTCTCCCTTTTCCTACTCCCTGTTGTAATCTGAGCTCAGAGCTATGAATGAGCAGGAGAGACTCAGGCAGGAAGTGATGTCACAACAAGCTAATATGACAGCTGCTATCCTAAACAAACAGAGAGCTTTTAGAGCTGTTTACTTAGGTATGGTAAAGAATTCTACAGAATAAATATAGTCTTATAGCTTGCACTGTTGTGTCTAATCTATTGGCAATAAGCTGCCTTGTTAGCTTTCCTTCTCCTTTAATATTAAATCTAACCTACCCACTAGATATTTGGCTGGTTTTCCAGACTAGATAGGAAGTAATATAATAAAAAGCATGTTTTTAATATATGTCATATTATAAATGCAATAATGAGGTTTATTCTATATGGATACCCTCATTGTTAAGCCAAATTCTAAAGTAAGGCTTTCTACTTTTACATAGGATCGAAGCTTTGTATACTTGCAACTAAAGTTTCTCGGCTGACCCATACTACCTTGCCAAAACCTCATTTGTGTCTCAGAACAGATATGTTGGGGAGCTCATTAAGCTGATTGACACACATCTGCTATTTCTGGCAATGACTTTCCTAAGCTGCATGAATCAATATTGGGGGTAAAACAATTCTATTGGGTTTGTTTAATGTTGAATTTCTTTTTTTAGCAGACTTAACGTACAGTGATCCAAATTATAAAGCAATCCCTTATTTGTTAACCCCACAGCTGCATTGTGGGTAAAAACCATGGTGATTTACATCTGCTTGTGCTCTTTGCACTAAGGTTAGCAATGGACCCTGATGATTACAGGATGTGCAGCCATTGGTACTACATTGCTTGTATTGCAGAAGAACCCACCTCCACATCTTTTTTAAGTTTTTCACGAAACATCTTTTTATTATTTTCATCTATATAGATCTTCTGCCCGTCATTAATGAAGTCATTGTCCTTGTAGGTTGGCAGCTCTTTGGCCTTTGTGGAAAAACACAGAAAAACGCCATTATTTATTGTGGGTGGGCGAGTCACGATAAGCATAAATTCCAGCAAATACCCAGAACACATCTACGCACAGAATCAGACCCTGAGCCAATTCTATTGAACCTTCAGCATACTCTTGCCACCTGGATTTATTGCCGGCCCAAACTAGGATATAGGTGTGGATGGTTTTTGTGTCCAGTCAAGCCACTACTTACAAGGAGTTTCAATGTTCTTCCTCTGTTCACTTGGGTTTCCTCCCACACTCCAAAATCAAACAAGTAGGTTCATTGGCTCCTGATAAAATTAACCACAGTGTGAATGTGATAGAGACCTTAGATTGTAAGCTCCAGTGTGACAGGGATTCATGTGAACAATGTATAATCTCTGTAACAAGTTGTCGAATATTTTGTCGCTATATAAATAAAGGGTAACAATAAAATGAAATGTTCTCATGGTTGTGGTCTTATGTAATGCTTCGGCTGTGGGTTAAGAGGCTTTTGTTAGTTTTTCAAGGCACCAGAAGAGCCGGTGTTTGAGACACCCATTTCCCATGCTCTATAATCGCATAGGAGCAGAGGTGGAATCAGAATGTACAGACAGATATTTCTCCCAGCTGCTCTGCAGTCAATCAATATAAACGGAAACAAACTATTTCTTGTATATTGTATGTTTCCTTTTATCTGGTTTGCTCTATGCATCCCAGGCTTCTGTAATAGCCAGAGACATACCTAATCATTGCAGATATGGGCAGCATGTGCAGACACCATGACACCCGGTAGTCTAAATAAGAAATACTTGTTTGAAAGGCTTTGAATCATGGTGTTATCCGTTTAGTAAGACGTTCGCTCTTAGTGGAATCTGCTCTGTCTGCAAACAGCTTTTTTCTTCCTCCTCTGCTCCCTTCTCAATCCCCACTGGGCCACATGCTCCTCATACGCTGGCTGCCTTCCCAGACTGTCAGTAAAAGGAAAAGAAGCTGAACTATAAGCACTCATTTTATATATTGGAATTGCACCTCTGCCGAAAAGAAGGGCCACCGGGGAGCTAAATGCTTCCCTATCAAACTTTGGAGAAGGCTAATCTGTCTGAGCCATAGGGTCCTGGATGATTTCCTATCAATGAACAATAAATCTTCCTGGGGGGGGGGGAAGAAACTCAAAACAGATGCAAGAATGTGACAACTGTTGAATTTCAGTGTAGAAGGAGGAGACGCCTGCAAGGGAATGTTGTGACATGGAAATAACGGATGGAGTGAGCCAGGGAATGTGATTGGGCTGCACTGCTGCACAGGGAGTTCTTCCCTCCATAGATAAGCAGAGCTATTACATGTAATACATCACTTTATCCATGCCATCCCCTTGGTTATAAGATAAGCACAAGCCTTACAGTGCACTGGGTGGTTCTTACCTACATTGGGAAGTACTTTCTTTCTGTACATGCACATTGTATTATGACTATGAAGATTTTTATTCAAAGTAATTCTAAAAACAACTGGACTTGCTCAGTAATCATTGAAGACGTTTCACCACTCGTCCGAGCAGCTTCTTCAGTTCAACTGACTGGTGTGGGAAGTCCTCGGCACATAAACTCTTCCACTCAAGTCCAGTTGTTTTAGAATTACGTATACTAGATGTAGTATAAGTATTTTTTAATACACATTAATTTTCCATTTTTTTGTGTTTTTTGGTATATTGGCACGTTTAGACTGTTATTTCCAGGATTTAGCCTATTTCAAAGCCTTGAAAAAAGCTTTTTTTAAAAGCAAGAATAAGCTGGCTGCTAGTGGTGCACAGCTTGGCCCAAAACCCATGGGTTGGGTGGGTTAAGGCCTACAAAATCCTCAGTTGACAGGCTTAAACTTTGCAAGGGGCTTCTGTTTTGGTGATGTCGCAGTGCTGTCCCCTCTAGTGATGTCTGCTCTGTCTATGTCCAAACCCCTTGAGGAGCATGTCTGCCAAAATCCTGCCCATCTTTTATGCTCAGACATAAGGGGGGACAAAGGGGATGGGTGATGATGTTAGTGTCAGGACTCTAAAGTTGGTGATGGATGGGGCGGCCAAGTGATGTTATAGATGGGGCTATGATGTCATGCATGTCTGCCAAAATCCTGCCCATCTTTTATGCCACCAGAGGGGAAGAGCTCAGACAAAGGGGGACAAAGGGGATGGGTGATGATGTTAGTGTCAGGACTCTAAAGTTCGTGATGGTTGGGGCGGGCAAGTGATGTTATAAATGGGGCTATGATGTCATGCGGTTGGGTATTTGTCTAGGTATGACAACCCTAAAAATCAGACAGGAGGTTTGGAACTGGACAGTCCCTTGTAAAACCAGGCAGGTGACAACTCAGGGGAGCACACTGGACACATCTTAAGCTACAAATAGCTAGGAAAATATTTTTAACAGAAATTTCAATTGCCATAAAGGAGGAATCTCCTTCATTGTTAGAATTGAGGAAATAAACTTTACGTTCTGTAAAACCTCCATCTCTAAGCTGAAAGGTGATTTGTAATTTGCCCAGAGCCCATCCAACATTTTCCTTGAGAAAAGCCAGTGAGTGCTCAGAGCTCTCCAATAAACCCCCTCTGAATAATCTTCCCCTTCTGACAGATATCACATTTAATGAGCTTGAAACCAAGCTGTAAGTGACTGGATAAAGCCTCCAGTGAATGAAACCTGAAAAATGTCTGAATTAATCAATTCCAAGGAAGACATCAACATTTTATTAAGTTTCCTGGTTGAAAAGATGTCCAGAAGCATGCTGGGTAATTACACGGGGTACGGGCATGTGTAAGGGAGCACTTAAAGGATGAACCTACATGATCATTTCACAGCTTGCGGCACTAACAGCCAATCATGTGCCACTTTGGGAGCCCTGACATGATCAAGGAAAGTTCCCTACACAGTCCTGTCATTTTTCTACTGCAATAACTGTATCGTGTTTCTTACAGTAGAGACAGTTTTTTTCACCTCCATCATCTTTGTTTGCCATATATCGGGTCTCTATGATTAATAGGATACTACAAGGTACCAGAAATTGAGGATTAGAAAGGGGACTATCATAGCACTGCTTCAAGTGCTGCAGGACTGCGAGTTTCACCTGTGCTGGAGCCAGTCTAATAGAGTGAATATGGAACCTTAAAGGGATACTGTCATGGGAAAAAAAATTTTTTCAAAATGAATCAATTAATAGTGCTGCTCCAGCAGAATTCTGCACTGAAATCCATTTCTCAAAAGAGCAAACAGATTGTGTTATATTCAATTTTGAAACCTGACATGGGGTTAGACATATTGTCAATTTCCCAGCTGCCCCAAGTCATGTGTCGTGTGCTCTGATAAACTTCAATCACTCTTTACTGCTGTACTGCAAGTTGGAGTGATATCACACCCTCCCTTTTCCCCCCCAGCAGCCAAACAAAAGAACAATGGGAAGGTAACCAGATAACAGCTCCCTAACACAAGATAACAGCTGCCTGGTAGATCTAAGAACAACACTCAATAGTAAAAACCCATGTCCCACTGAGACTGATTCAGTTACATTGAGAAGGAAAAACAGCAGCCTGCCAGAAAGCATTTCTCTCCTAAAGTGCAGGCACAAGTCACATGACCAGGGGCAGCTGGGAAATTGACAAAATGTCTAGCCCCATATCAGATTTCAAAATTGAATATAAAAAAATCTGTTTGCTCTTTTGAGAAATGGATTTCAGTGCAGAATTCTGCTGGAGTAGCACTATTAACTGATTCTTTTTGAAAAAAATTTTTTCCCATGACAGTATCCTTTTAAAGCTTGTTTACCCTAATATTTTCATTATTAAAGGCCATCAAATTCCATTTGCATTTTGCTTTGAGGGAGATGCGAAGTAATTTATTTTAACACAAAATACCAAAAACATCTGGAATTGGATTTTTTATATATTTATTTATATAAAAAAATGTAAATCTCTTAAAGGGGATGTCCAGGTTTTGGGGAGATGCTCACCACAGACCCAGCTCAAAAGAGAATTCAATTTGACTTGCAGATCTCAAAGGTATGCCTGTGAATGGCTATACTGCTTAGATTAGCCAGATGATTGTTCAAAACTGTATGCGGAAATGGCCAATGAGCTGATATTATGTGACATTCATGTCTCCTCCTGATTTTTAAACTGGGATAGACTGGTGTCACTGGCCAACCCAAAATTGACAAGGTCCGGATCTCCTTGAAGTGCCAGTGGCCACCCATATACACTGATTTGTGTTCCCAGTTATATGCCTGTACATACTACACAATATATCCCTCCCCTACTCTCTACATCTCAGCAATAGTTAGTGACTTTATAATAGACGTATTTTTACAATTATAAATCATACACAATTGACATACTTTTTTTTCGTTTTCAAGATATTAGAATATTTTAATGATAAAATGAATTTGATACAACAGCACCACCTGCTGCTTTTTTTTTGCAGACTTTCTGGAGTCAGCTGAAAATGAACTGACTCAAGCCAGGTGGCCCATATGCCCAACAGATCGCACTGTTACATCAAATTCATTACATTAGCAGTTGATAAACTACTAATATCTTGAAAGATAAAAAAGACAGCTGCTTAGAAGACAGTTCCGAGAAATTTTACATTAATATTTTTGAGAGGTTACGTCTCCTTTAAATCAAAGTAAAATGAGAACCACATTTTCACTACACATTCAGGTTAGCAGACATCTGTATAATATATATAGTATATCTGTATAATCTATCTATCTATCTATCTATCTATCTATCTATCTATCTATCTATCTATCTATCTATCTATTGTATCTATTCATTTTCAATATCCATCTTTAATCAGTATCTATCTACCTACATATCTATATATAATTTCTGTCTGTCTATCTATACAGGTCTTAGCTTATTTTTAATGTCACGTATCAAAAATAAAGATTTTAAATTGTTAGACAGTACATCAGAACAAAAGAGTGAATTTTTGGAGGTAAAAACTGTTAATGTGAGTGACATAAAGGGATATAGAGATATGGAAGTTACATAGCAAGCATTCTGGACTCCTTTTCCTTGCACTCTATGTCCGTAATAGACTACGGCCATAATTGTGTGGATCAGCATATTACCCTGAAAACCAGGGGTGTTTCTGTTATGAGGCAATATATATATATATATATACTGTATATATATATATATATATATATATATATAGCCTGAGTCACTATTCCTTTAGAACATATATGTGTATTATGTGTATATGTTCACTAACTTGCCGTGAATCTGTGTTTATGGAAAAGCAACACTTGGGGGCAGATTTATCAAAGGTCTAAGTGAATTTTCGAATTTCGAAGTAATTTTTGGGTACTTCGACTAGGGAATATTCCAACTAAGATTCGAATTTGAAAAAACTTTGAAATTCGAATTTTTTTGAAGTACTGTCTCTTTAAAACGTTGACTTCGACCATTCGCCACCTAAAAGCTGCCGAAGTGCTGTTTTAGCATATGGGGGACCTCCTAGAACCTGTATGGAGGCAACTGGGGGAGTTTGGGAGATCGAAGGTCGAAGTAAAAAATACTTCGAATCAAAGTAGATCGAAGCAGTGTTCGAATTGTACGATTCGAAGTAGGCCCACTTCGACTACAAAAACCATTCGATTGGTCTTTCAATACATACGTATTGCATAACATAAAGAAAAGCACAATACCTTTTCTTTGTCACTAGCTTCTCTTGCTACAGTCGAGCCCTGGAAAACAGAAGGTTCCAATAAACCACATGATATCAATAATGCCATCATTAAGCCTAAAATCATTTATAAATAAAATTTCAAAGATGCTTAAAGAACCAGTGGGGCTCATTTATCAACACTGGGCAAATTTGCCCATTGGCTGTTACCTATAGCAACCAATCGGTGATTAGCTTTTTAAAGCCAGCTGCAAGAAGAACAATGAATTCAGCAATCTGATTGGTTGCTATATAGGTAACAGCCCATGGGCAAATTTGCCCAGTGTTGATAAATAAGCCCCACTGACTCTTGAAACTTTATAGTCTCCACCATAAAAAAATTGGTTGGTACCACAGAAGTTGGACAGCACTGGTATGATTCTATAATAGGTGGCATTTAAAGGGTTAAAATATTTGTACGTGCAGCTGTCTGAGCTTCCTACCACAGTCCAACTTCCCCTGCTAGTGGGAGAAGCATCCTGGGCTTTGACTGGGCATTCTGCCGAAAATACAGATGTTGTGAAAGAAAGGACACTGGGTCCTGGGGAGGAGACATGCTCAAGTCAAACATGCCAGAATCTATTTAAAGGGATCCTGTCAACGGAAAACATGTTTTTTTCAAAACACATCAGTTAATAATGCTGCTCCAGCAGAATTCTGCACTGAAATCCATTTCTCAAAAGAGGAAACAGATTTTTTATATTCAATTTTGAAATCTGACATAGGGCTAGACATTTTGTCAATTTCCCAGCTGCCCCTGGTCATGTGACTTGTGCCTGCACTTTAGGAGAGAAATGCTTTCTGGCAGGCTGCTGTTTTTTCTTCTCAATGTAACTGAAGGTGTCTCAGTGGGACATGGGTTTTTACTATTGAGTGTTGTTCTTAGATCTACCAGGCAGCTGTTATCTTGTGTTAGGGAGCTGTTATCTGGTTACCTTCCCATTGTTCTTTTGTTTGGCTGCTGGGAGAGAAAAGGGAGGTGGTGATATAACTCCAACTTGCAGTACAGCAATAAAGAGTGATTGAAGTTTATCAGAGCACAAGTCACATGACTTGGGGCAGCTGGGAAACTGACAATATGTCTAGCCCCATTTCAGATTTCAAAATTGAATATAAAAAAATCTGTTTGCTCTTTTGAGAAATGGATTTCAGTGCAGAATTCTACTGGAGCAGCACTATTAACTCATTCATTTTGAAAAAATGTTTTTTTTCCCATGACAGTATTCCCTTTAAGTTACTAAAGTAAAGTATTGCTTTATTCTTAGCAGTTGCTCTACATTTTTTATGTTTTCGACCAATTTGCCTTCCTATATTCTCCCAGTTTCCACCTTGCAATTTAAAATTCTAAATGGTTGTCATGGTCACTGACCCCAGCAACAGCAACAAAAAACAGATGCTCTGCAAGGCTACATTTTTATTGTTACTTTTTTTGCTTATATTTCCATAAAGAGACTTTCTCATATTCAACTTCCATTCTGACTTCCTAGCTATTCTCTGGTTGCTAAGGTAAAAGGGACTCTTAAAATTCCTAACCGAAGAGCTACAGAACAAAAAGTTAACTTAAAAAAACAGGAAAGAAATGAAGAACAACTGTCTACATCACGATCAATGTTCATTTCAAGGTAAACTTTTGAAAGAGTTTTACCTTTAAATCATATTTCCTATACACGGAGAGTCGATGGCTAAACACGTTCCTAGTAACAATCATGTATGTTTCGACGCCATCCACATTTAGCCGGTACATGCCGAGGAATTGTGGCAGAAGTGTGTTGCCATGGCATTCGACGATAAACTGAAGGCAGAGGAAAAAAAATACTATTCTTCAAAGCTTGCATACAGTATATGATAATGTGTGTGTATTGTATATTACAGTATAATACACGAGAGCCATGAATATACTGTAAATGATATCCTTATAATACACAAAAGCTATGAATATCTTGTAAATTATATCCTTATAAACGGTGAATTCTGATGTCATCAGTTATAAACGGTGAGTTCTGATGTCTTTTCTGTCACATGACTCACTGAAATTTGTGTATTATAATAAATAAAGTACCCCCAGTTGCAAAATATGAGGATATTAGAAGTTACCTGTATAAAAACACTTCCTGTATAAAAACACTTCGGCCTTGTGTATTTATATGGTCACGGAACGCCTCGGTAACTTATAATATCCTTATATTTTACAAGAGGGGGGTACTTTACTATATAAACAGTGCTTAGTGATGTCATTGGTTATAATTGGAGTGTAGTGATGTTATTTCTGTCACATGACTCACTGACACTTTTTATTATAATAAATAAAGTACCCCCTGTTGCAAAATATAAGGATATTAGAAGTCACCTTGGAGTTCCATTACCTATATAAATACACTCGGCCTTCGGCCTCGTGTTTTTATATGGTCATGGAACTCCTCGGTAACTTATAATATCCTTATATTTTACAAGAGGGGGTACTTTATTTACTATATATTTCACTATATTACTTGTTTCCTTAGTTCCCATGCTTTCCATTGCAGAACTGGCATTATGAATAAATAAATGAGATTACCTGATGGTACTTCTTTAGTATATTGTGCATCTCTGCCACATCTTCGCTGGTAATGGTTTTGATGATATACCTCTTATCGCAGGACGTATGGAATCGGGCACCACTGCGGGCCTGGGAATCATTGGCTAGGGGGGAATATCTAGTAAGAGAGTTCTGAAAAGGTAAAAAAAAAAAAACACAAGGGAATGTAAAGAAGAAAAGGGGCACAGAGGGAATATATTTATATACACATACATTTCAGTGCATGAATGCAGGAAAGGCAAAGTATTTCCAATACAGTTTCTCTGCTTGAATAAAAGTAGCCTAAAGGAGTCTCATCCATGTGAATTTCCCAAGGCAGATTAGATTTCCCCTCCAAAGAGGGAAGGAGGCACTGGAACCTCAATGCTACTTCTCACATTTGGGGTATGTTTATGTAGTGAATAAATACCCCGTGACCAGGCCAAAAAACATTATTTGCCTTATGAGCCAACAACCGGGTGCCTGTCTGTGCTTTTTCTTGTGAGTAAAACCACACGGGAGCAGTAAACAGGTTGCTAGGGGTTACTAGACCTGAAGCAAATGTGCCATCCATTATGTTAACCTTTACAATCTGTCCAGGCATATGATAAGTATGCATACAATAGGTTTTCTGTTTGATCCTGTATGAGACAAGGGTGCCTGGCAACAGCAGAACAGTGAGAACCTTTCCGAGAAAAGAGACAGCATGTGTGTGTGGGGACATTATATATACTATGTATAGGGTTGCCTTTATTTATTCTTATAAACTAGTGATACACAGAATCCAGGATTCAGTTCGGGATTCGTCCTTTTTCAGCAGGATCCGACCGACTCCTAGTGCCTGGCCAAACTGAATCTTAATTTGCATATGCATATTAGGGGTGGGAAGGGAAAATCACGAAACTTTTTGTCACAAAACAAGGAAGTAAAAAAATGTTTTCCCCACTTTTTTTTGCTCCCTGCCCCTGCATATGCAAATTAGGATTCAGATTCGGTTTGTTATTCATCTGATTCTTTCATTAAGGATTCGGGGATTCGGTGCATTCCTATTTAAAACACATTTGATCCCATGTAAACATTCACAGTAAAGGGGTGGTTCATCTTTAAGTTAACTTTTAGTATGTTACAAAATGGTCGGTTCTTTGCAACTTTTTAATTGTTCTTCATTATTTTTTATAGTTTTTAAATTGACTTCATCTTCTGATTCTTTCAAGCTTTTAAATGGGGGTCACTGGCCCCATCGAAAAACAAATGCTCTGTAATGCCACACAATTATTGTTATTGCTACATTTTATTACTCATCTTTGTATTCAGGACTCTCCTATTCATATTCCAGTCTCTTATTCAAATCAGCACATGGTTGCTAGGCCAATCTGGGCCCTAGCAACCTGATTAGTGAAATAGCAAACTGGAGAGCTGCTGAATAAAAAGCTAAATAACGCAAAAACCACAAATAATAAAAAATGAAAGCCAATTGCAAATTGTCTCAGAATATCACTCTCTACGCCCTACTAAAACACACACACAGTATCAATGTAACATATGTATATAATATGTGAATTATTGATTAGGGCCACCCAGTCTGGAGTCCCCCAACTGTTCTGCAAATCCGTTCAGTGTTCTGCTGTTACCCCCATGATGAGGGAATAGCCTTGACACCCCTGTAATGGGAAAGCATGTCACTTTCTCAGCATTTATTTAAGTAACACTTATCTTTTTAAATTCAATGGATGGGGTTTTTTTAAACAATTTTAGCAGCATGTTATTAATAACAATACTGCAAATAATGAATTGTGCAATGGGAGCTGTAGGCGGACAAGCTTAAATTAAATGCATTCATCTACTTTACAGATGTGATAGATAGCCTGCTGTAATAATAACTCACATCCACTGGTGCATTAAGCAGCATATAAATATTACTACGCAACCGCTATAGATTAGGAGACTGTGTAACTATAGCTTTAAGTGACTTGGATGTAAAATACAAGATGTCCAGTAGGTGGCAGTTGATTACACAATGTAGTGAAAAATACACATAACTGCTCCACCAGCATATGCTGCAACTCAGAATGGGATTCTGCTTCAGCTCCACTTGTCCTGAGAAAATTGTATCTCCGCATTCAGTTCCAAACTTCTCTGGACAAAAACGGAGTTTAAACCTGATGCATTGCTGCGTTTCATTTTCTTTATTGATTCTATATGGTTGTTATATACTACATGGTAATAAAAATACTAAAATGCATGTAAGGGTTAGGTGCTCTTCACAGCTATTTGTATATACAGGTATGGGATCTGTTATCCAGAATGCCCAGGACCTGGGGTTTTCCAGTTAACAGATGTTTCCGTAATTTGGATCGTTATACCTTAAAGGAGAAGGTCAGTCTTTGTGCATTAGGGGTGCCAAATTTTAGGCACCCCCAAATGATTGTACTGACTTACCTGAAACCCCGGGCCGGTGCTCCTATCAGCAGAAAACTGCACCGGCCCGGGGTTATACCAGTGAGCACCACGGGTGATCCTCTTCCATCTCTCTCTTTCTTCGCGTGGCTGCGCATGAGCAGCAGAACAAAAAGCTGAACTTTAACTAAAAAGTTGCCTATTTCGTTCAACTGCGCATGCGTCTGCCCCTGGGAAATTTGAAGAAGCCGGAAGAGGAACGCTCCGTGGTGCTCGCTGGAATAACCCCGGGCCGGTGCAGTTTTCTGCTGATAGGAGCACCGGCCCGGGATTTCATGTAAGTAAATACAATCATTTGGAGGTGTCTAACATTTGGCACCCCCAAGTGCAAGATGACTTTCCTTCTCCTTTAAGTCTACTAAAATAAAATTTAAACATGAATTAAACCCAGCAGCATTGTTTTTGCCTTCAATAAGGGTTAATTATATTTAGTTTGGATCAAGCACAAGGCACTGTTTGTCTTTGGAAGATGATATTTCTGTAATTTGGAGCTTTCTGGATAACAGGTTTCTGAATAAAGGATCCCATACCTGTACTGCAATAAATAGTTCCAGGGTCAGGACAGCAGGCACAGCGCTGAGTGTAGCAGGAGGGAGCTTACTCCACTGGATTGTTTCAGGGGCATCTCCATAAAGCGCTGCAGAATATGTCAGTGCTATATAAATCAGCCTTGGGGGGGGGGAAAATTTATGTTTTTGCCACCCCCCAGTGAATTTGCCTTTCCTTGTCCTTTAAAGGGATACTGTAATCGGAAAACATGTTTTTTTCAAAACGCATTAGTTAATAGTGTGCTACTCCAGCACAATTATGCACTGAATCCATTTCTCAAAAGAGCAAACAGAATTTTTTATATTCAATTTTGAAATCTGACATGGAGCTAGACATTTTGTAAATTTCCCAGCTGCCCCTGGTCATGTGACTTGTGCCTGCACTTTAGGAGAGAAATGCTTTCTGGCAGGCTGCTGTTTTTCCTTCTCAATGTAACGGAAGGAGTCTCAGTGGGACATGGGTTTTTACTATCGAGTGTTGTTCTTAGCTCTACCAGGCAGCTGTTATCTTGTGTTAGGGAGCTGCTATCTGGTTACCTTCCCATTGTTCTTTTGTTTGGCTGCTGGGGGGGGGGAAAGGGAGGGGTGATATCACTCCAACTTGCAGTACAGCAGTAAAGAGTGATTGAAGTTTATCAGAGCACAAGTCACATGACTTGGGGCAGCTGGGAAATTGACAATATGTCTAGCCCCATATCAGATTTCAAAATCGAATATAAAAAAATCTGTTTGCTCTTTTGAGAAATGGATTTCAGTGCAGAATTCTTCTGGAGCAGCACTATTAACTGATTCATTTTGAAAAAAAATTAAGTATCCCTTTAAGGTTGTTATGAGAAAATGTTCACACCCGAGTAATTGGCAATAAAGCAGCAGTGCGGTTCTTCTGTATGTGATGATTAAGAGCTCTATTGTACGGTTTCTAAATTTCAGGAGAAATGAGAATACGCTGTACTTGAAAACACCAACTATGATTTCACCTTAAATGAACCATTTCCTAATAGTGCGTACCCTTGGCGGAACATTCTGCGCCCCTCGAAGCATGACAAAAAAGTGTTTGTTTAATTGAAATTGATTGCAAAAAACCCAGTGAAAGCAAAGGGTTTTATTTATAGAGGTATGGGATCCGTTATCCTGAAAGCTTTGAATTACAGGAAGCCCATCTCCCATTGAGTCCAATATAAGCAAATAATTCTAATTATTAAAAATGATTTACTTTTTCTCCATAATAATAAAACAGTATGTTGTACTTGATGGTAACTAAGCAGCACAAATCCATATTGGGTTTATTTAATGGGATTTTTAGCAGATTTAAGGTATGGTGATTAAATTACAGAAAAACCCCTTATCCAGAAAAGCCCAGGTCCCAAGCATTTTTGGATAACAGATCCTATAGTCTATGACGCTTAAGGGGCACTTATGGGGGGGGGGGGTTCTATTGCATTTAAAGGTCTCTCTTGTGTGTTGAGTTGCAGAAGCAGGCAATAATGCCCCCAAAATCCTACAACAGAAAAACATACAGATTCCCATATATATCATGTTGCTTGGGAAGCAAAATACTGCAATGTGCACATAACACACAGATGACATCAAACATGAGCCAGTCTTTGTTCTGTCTGATAAGGAGACCTGCAATGCTTTAACCTTTGCTTTAAAGGCCAACTAACAAGTCTTGATATTTAGTATAGTGTTTGACATAAGCTCTGCTGTGTTCTAACCATCTTGTATGGGTTGCCGAATAGTATTAAATTAAAAGGAATACACACTAAGGGGCAGATTTATCAAGGGTCGAAGTTTCGATTTGAGTCCTTTAAAAAAATTCAAATTAGATTTTCGAGATTTATCATACACTGGCCCTTTAAGAACTCAAATTTGACTGTTCCCCACCTTAAACCTGCCGAATTGCTGTTTTAGTCAATGGAAGACGTCCTGGAATCAATTTGAAGTTGTTTGCAGCCTTCCCGACATTTGAGTTTTTTTCGAGGAAAAACTTGAATCAAATTTGATTCGAGTTTCGGGTCGATCCTATTCACCTGACTTTGCAAAATTAAATATATATATATATATATATATATATATATTTTTTTAATAAATTTCGATTGGTCGGATTCAGAGTTTTAAAAAACTTCCATGAACTTGAAATTTGACCCTTGATAAATCTGCCTCCTCATATTCATGGCCTGGCCACCAAAAGCCCTACAACTAAGGTTTCAAGAAGGAGGTGCCACATGTTCAAAAGTGCACAAAAGATGGTTATTGACATTTTCCAGGTATTTTCTCAGACTTTTGAATTTCATTTAATTAACCTTTTTCTGACATTCTGGATACTTTCCCAACTTCCCACACTGTTTTCTTTCCTATGGCAGAAATACTTTTATCACGGAACCAATTTAAGTTGCCATATTGCACTGATTTTAGTGGGAGAGGAAAGAGAATAGTTTTTATATAGGTCTTTTCTCCTGTGGGACCCAAAGCTTTACAGCAAGCACGGCAGCAATTATAGGGGATCAAACCAGGGCCTCTAACACGAGATCCCACATCAAAGGCTTATCATTAAAATGCCAGTCTGTGAAACTGATCTTTTTTTTTTCCCCAGCAATATCCATAAAAAAAAAAGGTTCCCAACCAGAAACCTAACAGTTTATTTCTGGCTAAATATGTCCACACAACACTTTATAAATAACAAAAATATACTGTACATAGATTGTGCCTGTAATTTGGTCATTTTCCAGACAAGATGGACATTAATCTGTATAGTTCTTTCTTTTACAACTTTAACACTTGTCCTAGGGCAAACCTCACAACATTTTGGAAATAGAAAGAGGGACAAAAAGATTTGCCGCGGAGCGAAAATTTGTTGGCCATGCCCCCTAATTACCATGCTCATTTTACAAAATTTTGCAGGTTACGAAAGTTTGAACACATTCCACTTTTTACAGTTTTGCTAATGAAAGTGAATTGCGAGTCTCAGTTTCCCCAACGGACCTACTTGTCTTAAATTTTCACAATTGTTTCTTTGCTTAACTTAAATTGTTACAAAAGTATCTAAGTGCACCTGCCACATGTTCTGGGCTCTCTGCCAAAAGCCAATTACGTTTTAGAAACATTGTATCTTTCTTCTGGCTGTTCAGTGCAAGAGATCAAAGAGAAAGTCAGGACATTTCAGTAACAAATCCGGGACTGCGGGCTGAGCTGTCAAAATTGGGACTGTCCCGCAAAAAATGGGACAGCTGAGAGGTATGCTAGGGCTTCTGTGCATGAATTAAAACATAGCACCACTGCCACTCAAAAGATCACCATCCCATTCCACAAGTTACCTTGTGCTCCCATTCATTTGCCACCCCCTTAATGTGAGGGCACCGTGCATATTATCCGACAGGTACATTCATCAATATGGCTTCCACGGGTCTACCGCTTCCACGTGTATTCCATATACAGATTAATAACTGAACATGTGTGCACTGCAGTTAAAAAGTAGGTTGGCCAATGACTGGAAAGGGAGAGATAAGGAGGCAGCATCAAAGGGTGCTGGGCTACACACGCATTTTGATTCTTCAAAGATGGAATGAATGTAAATGTCATGAGGATCAATCACCCTAAGTGTGGAGAACCCTGCCAGGAGTTGTAGGCAGGTGGTGAACGAGAGAAATGAACAGTGATCAGTTACATAGAAAGGGCTAATAATAAATTGAGAGCTCTGGGGAGTTGTGCAGTCACTTTATGACCAAACAAATATCCTTTATTATTTATATCCTGTGCCACTTACTGCTATAGGGTTTAACACCCAGGGGGTTATCTACTTAAACTCAATTTATCTCATATTCTATTAAACCAGGCTTGCCCAAACTCCCGTCCACGATTTTATCTTATCACTAAAATAACTCGAAAAAGTTGGATTGGGAAAAAATTCAATAAAATCAAGTGAAAACCCTAATTATACAAATTTTTGGGATTTGACGCCCGAATCACTGAATTTTTTCGGGTTATCGCCTGAAAACCCTGCATTTTTCAGATTATCGGATGAAACCCAGCACAGATCACGATATCTTCAAATTGTAAAATGGACATCTGCTATTGACTTCTACATGACCTTGACAGGTTTGAGATGGTGGATTTTCAGATTTGGACTTTTTGCAGCTTTGGGGTATAATAAATCTCTAAAAATGTGAGTTCTTTTTTTCCCACAAAAAATTAGTTTTTACCCAAAAAAACCCAACTAGAAAAAAAACCGAGGTTTAGTAAATACCCCCCCCCAGTGTCCTTTAGGAACTCTATTAGAGAGGTGTCACTTATATTGAGAGTGCTATTAGTATATAGACAGTGCTTGTTGTTTGTGATCTACCATAATATCATGTATATAGCAGCACTGTTGTCTTTATGCATGGTTTATTGAAATAATTGCTACACAGAAGGATAATCACTAGTGATGTGTGGGTTGACCTGAAACCTGTGGTAATGTATGGGTGAATTCAAGTTCAAATTTTGCCAACCATTGCAGGTTAGATCATGGGTTGGGTTTGGGTCAGACTGGGGAAGTACAATCCTCCACTGCTCCCCAAGATTCCCTGTCTTGGAACTAGAGGAGCGCACAGAAGTAGTGTACAGGGCAAGAAGATGTGGGTACGTGTTGGGCGCATGTTCTACAATTGCAACATTATGCAGCTTAGGGTCGGGAGCGGGTTAAGGTTGTGCAGCTTAGGGTCAGGTGCGGGTTAAGGTTGTGCATCTTAGGGTCGGGTGCGGGCTAATGTTGTGCAGGTTAGGGTCAGGTGCAGTTTGAGTTTGGCTTTTCAAGAGGGAGTAAGTAAATATGATGCAGACCTCATCAGAGCTCATCCAGTTCACCGTGTCCTTCCAGACGCTGCCCTCGCGAGATGCTGGCAACTCCGCGCCGGTACATTTCTTTTGCAGCAAAGACTACCGCATTAATGGGCGCTGTTCCGGAAATTCATGCAAGGACACAATCCTTATCTTCAAAAGTGGCTTCATTAAACCACACACTGTAGTACAGAGTCTCTGAGGAAGTGCCGAGCAGTTCGGCAAGAAACGTGTAAGTCCACCACACCCACCGCATAAGAATTGTACCACAGTGTGTGTTTTAATGAAGTCACTTTTGAAGATAAGGATTGTGTCCTTGCCTGGATCTCCGGAACAGCGCCCATTAGTGATAAGAGGGTTCCTGGTATTTTGTCTTTACAAGTGCCCCTACAGGATCAAATTAATGTTGGTGCTGTGGTAATGTCAAAACAGCCTCTTTGGTTTAAAGCCTTGTGTGCAAGGGTGGCCAAACATGTCCAAGAATGCTTAGGAAATTTGGTTGACTTTAGCCATACTGTCAGAATGTTTTAGCATATATTGTGCTTCAGTGGCAGCTTCACTGACCATTCTCTCCAATTCTCTCCAATCCCATCACAGATGTCTGTTGGTCAATTGGTCAGATACACCGCACTGTATATCCAACATAAGAATCATGTGCCTTGGTAGATCTAAGAACAACATTCAATAGTAAAATCCAGGTCCTACTGTGACACATTCAGTTACATTGAGTAGGTGAAACAGCAGCCTGCCAGAAAGCAGTTCCATTTAAAAGTGGCTCTTTCTGAAAGCACATGACCAGGCAAAATGAACTGAGATGGAGCCTACACACCAATATTACAACTAAAAACACTTGCTGGTTCAGGAATGAAATTGTATATTGTAGAGGGAATTATATGCAGTGTAAACAGCGTAATTTAGAAATAAAACTACATCATAAAAATCATGATAGAATCCCTTTAAATCTAGCACTTAAGCTAATTGTACAACGAGTATACTGCTGTGCAACAGGCCGGGCTATTTTCAAATGTAAAGACCTATAGCTAGAGATCCTCGAGTTTTCGTGCCAAGCTTAACCCAAAGTGCTATTACTCACCGAAACTCAAGGGGCAAAAATAACTCGTTCAGCTGTAGTCTTACAGTGCCTTAACCTTCAATATCTCCCTGGTTACCTCTATGAGATGATTATTTTTCTCCTCTGCACAATGCACACAGGAAACTTAAAGGGATACTGTCATGGGAAAACATGTTTTTTTCAAAACGCATCAGTTAATAGTGCTACTCCAGCAGAATTCTGCACTGAAATCCAATTCTCAAAAGAGCAAACAGATTTTTTTATATTTTATATTTAGTTTTGAAATCTGACATGGGGCTAGACATATTGTCAGTTTCCCAGCTGCCCCCAGTCATGTGACTTGTGCCTGCATTTAAGGATGGAACAACTTTCTGGCAGGCTATTATCTCTCTTATTTAATGTAACTGAATGTGTCTCAGTGGGACTTGGCTTTTACTATTAAGTGTTGTTCTAAGATCAACTAGGGAGCTGTTATCTTGTGTTAGGGAGCTGCTATCTGGTTACCTTACCATTGTTTTTTGTTAGGCTGCTGGGGGTAAAAGGGAAGGGGGTGATATAACTCCAACTTGCAGTAAAGAGTGACTGAAGTTTATCAGAGCACAAGTCACATGACTGGGGGCAGCTGGGAAACTGACAATATGTCTAGCCCCGTGTCAGATTTCAAAATTGAATATAAAAAAATCTGTTTGCTTTTTTGAAAAATGGATTTCAGTGCAGAATTCTGCTGGAGTAGCACTATTATCTGATGCACTTTGAAAAAAAACATGTTTTCCCATGACAGTATCCCTTTAATAAGCTCATAAGGAAACAGGAAGATAAATGAAAGCTGAAATGGTTCATAATTTCTATTTCAAGTTTATGTACTGTTTGAGGGCATCTATGACCTTACTATATATACAATGCCACATCTTTGCAACAATTCTGTATTTACTTGAAATAACAGTCAACCCAGGAACGTCCAGTTTATATTGTCCTTGTATTGTGGTGCTACAACTTCCATTGCCCCCTGCTATCTATATCATCTAGAACTTTCATGTATTTTCCATTAAGATTTTTCAGCAACATAAAGTGTGTATGCCACTTGTGAAATGGCCTAGGTTCCAACTATGTGAGGCTGCGTTACCTAGTAAAATTACACATTGGCAGTTGCCCTTGGAGAAGGATGGGAGGATGATTAAGGGCAATTAGCAATTTCTCTACTGGCTCGTTTCAGCTGGTGCCAACTAGTGACCTCCATTGGCAATTACAGATTTAGAGCTTTATCAGTTTTCTCAACTATAATATCTGTATCCATGAACAAAGGGAGTTAAATGGAGAACATGAACCAAAAGGTTTGAGACATCCTGGTTTAATGCAGTGGAAGATCCAAATATTTATCAGGAAAGCAAATAAATCAATGTAATTCTCTTACCAGAAAGTCTTGATCATCTATTCCAAACCTCTCCCTCAGATTTCGGAAAACCATCGGACAATATTCTTTGAACTTGAAATGGCTTGGCATGTTCTCTCTGTAAAAGCAAAGGGAAGATAATGTAGAGACAACCAGGTCCAGGAATAAAGGTAGGCTGCCCTTCACCTAGAAAACACCCAATGGTTTCAAAACGGTAGAGCATATGAATTGCAAGTTGAGTATTTCAGAATACAAACATTAAAATGTATCCAGAAAATCAATGTGCTTTCTGGCTACCAGGTGTCAGTGAGAGGCAAGTCCTTCATTCAACAGAAAAAGTTGGAATGAATAATCCCAGTAGGAGGGTCCTATGCTGTTGCTTGGATGGGTTTGCCTGACCGTGTTTGCTTAGGTGTGCCACTAACATAACCGCCTGCTTTATACATGTTTGTAGCCAAAATTGTAAACTACATTGTGCTCAAGGACTGCACATTCCATTCAGCCATATGCTACTATAATAACAAAGAAACCTAACACAACATCATATTGTCTGAATGTGCCACAAGGAAATGCTTGCCCTATAATAAGGAGAACTTCATATAAACCATGTACAGTACTACTGCGGAACTGCAGGTACTTTAACACCAGAAAAGGAGTTTAAGGAGTTGTTCACCTTCCAAACACTTTTTTTTCAGTTCAATAGTTTTCAGATTGTTCCCCAGAAATAAAATACTTTTTTCAATGACTTTCCATTATTTATTTTTTACAGTTTTTTTTCAAAATCTATGTTTAAAGTTTAATGTTCCTGCCTCTAACCTTTGAGTCTTGAGTAATTCAGGTACAGATTCTAAACCGTTACAAGCTGCCTTTAAAGGGGTGGTTCACCTTTAAGGTAACTTCTGGTAAATTGCAGAATGACAAATTCTAAGCAACTTTTCAATTGGTCTTCATTATTTATTTTTTATAGTTTTATAGTTATTTGCCTTTATCTTCTGAGCTTTCAAATGGACGTCGCTGACCCCTACTAAAAAGCAAATGCTCTGTAAGGCTACAAATGTATTGTTATTGCTACTTTTTTTTATTACTCATCTTTCTATTCAGGCCTCTCCTATTCATTTTCCAGTCTCTTATTCAAATCAGTGCATGGTTGCTAGGGTAACTTGGTCCATAACTACCAAATTGCTTAGAATGCAAACTGGAGAGCGGCTGAATAAAAAGCTAAATAACTCAAAAACCTTAAATAAGGTACATCCCAATTGCTCGAACTGTTCTCACACACGGACCATTATAAATTCGGTCAAGTTAAACATTTTTTCCAGAGTATGGGAGGTTCCTCTGCATTCGAATCCCTCTGCTCCACTGAGACAGCTCCTAGACACATAATTTCTATAATTTATAAACTACTACGTCAACCTCACCAATTCACATCTCCATCCTACATAGCTCGCTGGTCTACAGACCTAGATTTCCAGTTCCAGGAAGAGACCTTAGCTAACTATATGATTAAATTATTTAAAAGCTCCAGATGTTGTAGACTACAAGAAACTAACTATAAAATAATCTCCAGATGGTACTTAACTCCTTTCAGACTTAAACGCATCTTTAAACACACGAGTGACAGCTGCTGGAGATGTGGAATTGAGGAGGGAACGTTGTTACACATTTTATGGTCCTGTCCACTTATCGCTCCATTTTGAAATACCATTAGACAAACCATGAACCATATCCTACATTTTGATACTCCTGACGATCCGGCATTTGTGTTGTTGTTCCATATGGATAAATCACTTCACACTTTCACCTTTACTATTGAAGCTCTCCTGTTGAACGCAGCTAAAATGCTGATCCCGCTAAAAATGGAAACAAACTGCCTCCCCCACATTACAAGACTGGTATAATAAGATAGAAGAACTACACAAATTTGAACAATTATCGTTATTTGATACTGATCAAAACCTCAGTTACAATACTAAATGGTATAGATGGATTTCATTTAAGGAGTTGGATTACTATAAACAATCACTCCCCTAGGAGTTTATCGTAGCCTCCTTTCATTGTCATGACCATTGTATAGCCTTGCGATTCACGTTTCTTACTTATTTCACTGCTGTTAACTCAACGCATTTTTTGATGGCTTCGCTTTATGACCCTATGTTTCCATTTATTACTGTAATGGCGATACCGATGTAACATGTATCTATCATACTGTATTTCCTTCCTCCTTCCTTGCCATATCCCCCCCTCTGTTTTATCCCCCTTTTTATGTGTGTATAAAATTCTCAATAAACAGTGATTTAAAAAAAAAAAAAAAAAAAGTACATCATACTTAAAAATATCTCAAAGGTGAACCACCCCATTAATGCAGAGTTCTGACTGATGCTGGCTCCCCTAAGCAGCCCACGGAGCAAACAGTTGAATGTCTGGGTTGCACAAGTAAGGTTTTTGGTTTTTTTCATCTATGCCCTGCCAAGTATTGATCAGCAATAGACCTCCCTGCCTGGACACAAAGTGGGTAATTTTTCCACAGGGCAGAAGTGGAAGAAGACTAAAGGACGCAAGAGCTTGATCCCCTAGCGCTCATCTAAAAAGCATTTGCACTTGGGGGACTGCTGCACTCTCCTTCTCATACCACATTTAAAATTCAAGTATGAGGAGAAGACCACAGTCTCAAGAGGAGTCATTCAGGTGCTCAAGTTAGGGGGGCCTACAAGCCTTCACCTTACCACCCCTCATAAATAGAATGACGGTCAATAGCACACAGTCACATACTTTATATGGGGCAGCTGCAGGCAACTATAGTTTTTGTAAATAGGCTAGTGTGTAGCCATGGGGGCAGCCGTTCAAGTTAAAAAAATGAGAAAAGGCAGATAACAGATATGCTCTGTAATAGAATACAATGAGATTCTGCATCTCGTATCTGCTATGTAAGCTGAGCTTTGAATGGCTGCCCCCACGGCTACACAACTTGTTTATATAAACTATAGTAGTGTTTCTAAAGCAAACATGCCAGTTGTTCAAGTGCAGGGAAACCTTACATTATATTTCAATTACTATAAAACACTTGATTTTTTTTGGTGTTACTTTTCCTTTAAGTTGAGGGATTCAGTACTCTTCTTTGCTCCTTGCTCTAAATTTGCACTCTGGTGTAAGGTGCAGAGCACAAAGGTATGAACAATGTGCAGAGGCACAAGTGGTAAGTGAATAGGTTCCAAGGGGCACAACTTTGCACCTTTTAGTGCTCCAGCCCTCAGGCACCTGCTCACCCTAAGGGTAAGGCCACACTGGGCGTTTTGGGGAGATTTGGTCGCCTGGCGACTAATCGCCTCGTCTTTGCGGCGACCAATCTCCCCAAGCGCATTCCCTGACTCTGCGCCGGCTAAAATGAAAAAACCCCAGCGCTGATCACATGCTGCAATTTGTTTTCTGAAGTCGCCCGAAGCGGACAAATCTCCCCAAAACGCCCAGTGTGGCCTTACCCTAAAGGACACTGACAGATACTCCCCACTTTCTGTATTTGAGTTCCAGTGTATTTATGAATAGTGCCTCCAGTCAGCTGAATGTTAATGATTATTGCTTTGAAGTCAGACACATTAAAAACCATTCATATTTAATGATAGAGCAATTTAAAGATGAGTATACAGGAATTCAAAGAGAATATTTGAACATTTGGATGCCTCAGTAAAATGCAGTCCAAGTCCTGATTATGATAAAGTGCACTATAACAATGCACAAATTAACAAGCACTGCCAAAGTAGGTTAGAAGGAGCAGGGAGTTCTACTTTGGTAAACGACTACTGCACTGATCTATCAAAAAAGTATATTTCTATGTACAGTCTGTTACAGGGAGGTGGAATACAGCAGATAAACAAGTACATTTTGACTATTCCAATGTTTAACAGCTCTCATTACAAATAATCTAAAATCCAAGAATTTCCAGTGCATTAAACTGTAATATTAATGTAACTATAATTATTTGTTACACAGGGCTAATTGTGCTTATATTGAATTTCTAAGTCAAAGAGATGCAATAAAACCAAGCAAACAAGCTACACCATACAACTCCTCCCACAGCATACCTCTCAGAAACAAGATTTTCAGGTCTCCTAAAAAAGCTGATTTCCCCAAAAGAATCCAATTCTCAGCACAAAGATCAAATTAAAAAATGAAAGTGACATTGGGGAAAATGGAATTTCTTGTAGCATTGGGGAGCAGCACCAAATTGTTGAAAATGACCCCCCATTGCCTTGCTGGGCTTCTTGCAAAGGCCCCCCGCCGTGCGCCAGACTACTGGGGATTATGTGTACAGGAGTAGGTGTCCCCTTACATTGCGGCTGCGTGACATGCTACCCCCAAAATTTTAATCCTTTCTTTTCTTGTTGGGATAAATATTTTTATAATACCTGTCTGTATTTGTTTTGTTTAGGACAGCAAAGTTGCCAGTGATTGTAAATTGACGAAAAAAAAATCAAGAAAGTAAGTAATTCAGCTTCTTATTCTTTAAAATATGCCATGACAGGGAACTGATCTTGTTCCCCTCAAGGGCACGTCCACCCAAAAAGGTTTTGAAAGTGGTATCTGTTGAACTGACTTCTGTGACATTGCTTCAAGAGTCAGAACCAGAGAACAGAAAGGGACAGGTACTGCTTTAAATAGCAATGACATATGTAACTGTAAAATATATACAGGTATAGGATCCATAATCTGGAAACCCGTTAACCATCTCTCATAGAGCTCATTTTAAGCAATAATTATAATTTTTAAAATTGATTTCCTTATCCTCTGTAATAATAATACAGTACTGGATCCCAACTAAAATATAATGAATCCTTACAGGAGACAAAACATTCCTATTAGATTTTATAATTTGTTTTAGCAGATTTAAGATATGGTGATCCAAATTAAGGAAACATCCCCTATCCAGAAAACCCCAGGTCCTGAGCAATCTGGAAAACTGATTCTATACCTGTAATTGAAAGTTGAGATACGAGAATTACATTTGATTTCATTATAGAAATAAAGTGTCTTTTAAAAGACAGAATAACATCATTACTTACAAGTCAAAAAGGAATTGTTCTTTATTGGCAGATAAACAAAACGGAAGAATATAGGATATACAATATTTTACAAGGGGAAAAGTCCATTATTTGCACCCCTTAAGTGCTTCTGTGCTTGTGCACCTCTACAAGAACAAAAATAGGTCAACCTTAAACTGCCTACAAAACCCTTCCTGAAAGCAGTGCATATATCTCCGGATGACAATACAGGGATTACAGAAACAACTGCACTCTGACATATTCTTCTGTCAGACAGAAAGCTGTATTTTGACATTTATGTTATAAATATCTGGTTGTAATTAATATTCGTTTTACTGTGACTCACCGCAGACCTAGAATAACTAGAGACGCCAGACACATGGTGCTCTGCTCTTCAATTTACTTCTGAACAATGAATATGGTTTTATAGCACATTGACCCTCTCCTTCCCTTATGATTATTAATATTGTTTTGAATGTGATTTAGTTGTAGAAACACATTTACTTTACAGCGCTGCGAAATATGCTGGCGCTATATAAATAAATGTTAATAATAATAATAATAATACTGTACATAATGGCATCTAAGGATTATTCAGGCAAGAGAATCTGAATTGCAAATGATGCAGTTACTATACAGAATCTTGCTTCCGTCTAACTGCAAAGAAATATAAAGGGGCTTTTGAACTGTATGTACAGGTAAGGGATCTATTAGCCAGAATGATTGGTTTATTGTGTTTTCATATGGCTTTTCTGTAATATGGAGCCCAATTCTAAAAAAGAAAAAAATGTAAACACTCAAAAAAGCATGGGGTTGTTTTCCCATAAACATAGATTTATGATCGCTCTGTAACATCATGGTATAGCTATGGGATCTGTTATCAAAAAACATCAAGCATTGCCAAATGTCATGGTTTCCTATATGATTTCCTCTTTGTTCTGTAATAATAAAACAGTACCTTGTACTTGATGGTAACTAAGCTGCTAAACCTATAATGATGGCAGAACAATCATACAGGGTTTTAAAAAAATATTTAAATATCTTTAAGTAGCCTTAAAGGGATCCTGTCATCAGAAAACATGTTTTTTCCAAAACACATCAGTTAATAGTGCTACTCCAGCAGACTTCTGCACTGAAATCCATTTCTCAAAATTCTTTTTTATATTCAATTTTGAAATCTGACATGGGGCTAGACATTTTGTCAATTTCCCAGCTGCCCCTGGTCATGTGACTTGTGCCTGCACTTTAGGAGAGAAATGCTTTCTGGCAGGCTGCTGTTTTTCATTCTCAATGTAACTGAATGTGTCTCAGCGGGACATGGGTTTTTACTATTGTTCTTTTGTTTGGCTGCTGGGGGGAAAGGGAGGGGGGTGATATCACTTTCATCATGCTTATGATTAAGGGCAGCTGAGCCCGAAACGCGTCAAGCAGCGTGTGTTTTAACATGGTCGAATAAAGATGATGTTTTTTAATTGACGAGCTGGTGTGCGGAATTTACCTTCCTTTTCGTTTCTGTCTGTTTATGGCGTGGGACGCCGAAGTTCCTGCACCCGGACTTGTACAACAATTTGCCGGCTTTTGAAAACTACAGAATCTGCGGTGAGTCGGAGCGGTTAATATATTTCCCTCGTTTGTTATGAACGGTGATATCACTTTAACTTGCAGTACAGCAGTAAAGAGTGATTGAAGTTTATCAGAGCAAAAGTCACATGACTTGGGGCAGCTGGGAAATTGACAATATGTCTAGCTCCATGTCAGATTTCAAAATTGAATATAAAAAAATCTGTTTGGTCTTTGAGAAATGGATTTCAGTGCAGAATTCTGCTGGAGCACTATTAACTGATTCATTTTGAAAAAAAAAATTTTTTCATGACAGTATCCCTTTAAGGTATGGAGCTCTGCATTACATAGTTAAATCGGGTTGAAAAAAAACCAAATTCCATCAAGTTCAACCCCTCCAAACGAAACCAAGCATCCATATACACATCCCTCCCTACCCACTTTATGGGTAAAAAGGTCCCCTGCTATTTGTCTATAATGTCCTCTAATGTAAGTGTAATCATGTCCCCTATCAAGCGTATTTTTTCCAGAGAAAACAACCCCAACCTTGACAGTCTCCCCTCATAATTTAAGTCTTCCATCCCTCTAACCAGTTTAGTTGCACTTAGTCTTTGTACTCTCTCCAGCTCATTTATATCCCTCTTAAGGACTGGAGTCCAAAACTGCACTGCATACTCCAGATGAGGCCTTACCAGGGACCTATAAAGAGGCATCATTTTGTTTTCATTCCTTGAGTTAGTGCCCTTTTTTATGCAAGACAGGACTTTATTTGCTTTAGTGGCCACATAATGACACTGCCCAGAATTAGACAAATTGTTATGCACAAAAAAACCCTAGATCCTTTTCAGTTAAGGAAACTCCCAACATACTGCCATTTAGTGAATAACTTGCATGTATTTTATTTTTGCCAAAGTGCTTAACTGTGCATTTATCAACACTGAACCTTTTTTCCAGTCTGCTGTCTAGTTTTCCAATTTAGTCAAATCACTCTGCAAAGTGGCAGCGTCCTGCATGGAACTTATAGTTCTGCACAATTTTGTATCATCAGCAAAAATAGAAACAGTACTTTCAATGTCTAGTTGTATTACTAGAATTGGGACTATTAAGAAGGAAACCTTCATTAACTGGTTCCTCATTTGTGTAGACAGTTCAGAATCTCTGCTTTTTTTCTGTTCTCATCAACCAGCTGCCCCCCTCTGATATTAAGGGCCCCCTTCTTGCTTATGGGGGTTATGTAATAAAAGGCACTAAGTTGCCCAGGAGCAGTAACCCATAGCAACCAATCAGATGTTTGCTTTTAAACAGGTGACCAGTACATTTGACCTGATTGGTTGCTATGAGATACTGCTCCTGGGCAAACTTAGTGCCTTTTATTAAATTACTCCCATATAGTTTATGTGAATAGTAACCGATATGCAATTGAGGAACAATCTTGGCTACCATCTAGAGTTATGGGGCCCCATACTAGTTAGTGGAGCCCATCCTCTATGGGGCCATCTGGGGCCTGCCAAAAAGTAGAATGTGCTCAAATAATAAAAAAAATCCCACAAATGCATTGCCAAGTCTCTGATCCACCCCAGTCATGTTAAATATACTAAAACACTGTCACCAATCCATCTAAACTCTACCCACTCTCCCGTAAGCCACACCCCATAATCACACGTCTCTAGGGACCTCCTTTACCAAGGGCCCGACTACAGCACCCCTGATGGCACTGCCTAAACATACTGGTGTGATATGAATAAAAACATGCTCTTTAGATATTTAGCAGACTGCTCATTTGGTTTTAATAAAAGGTCCACTGTCCCGAAGGGAGATAAAGCATATTTTTTTCATTTCAGTCCTTAATATAAAACATATTTAATATAATTAAGGCCCCCCTTTACATTTCCAGTGACTCTTTAAGAAGAAACAGTTTTTAGCTGGATACTACCTTTCTTTTCTTTTTCATGGGACACCAGCCGCTAAAACTGCTAATTCAAGTCCTTGATATTGCACCTAAGGTGACAATTACATTCAGCTGGCATTATTACCATTATGAAACTGCAGAGGCATGGTGACAAATAATTATACTCTCATTGGCAGGAAACCGCTGTATAAAGTAACTACTTGGACATTAAAATGGAAAATGTAATACAAACCAATAGTATGACAAAATAAAGCTTAAATGTTGGGAAAGAAAATTCATGTTCCATGTTAGGATAGGTTGAATGAACAAGAGATTTAAAGTAAAAAAAAAAAAAAGCTGGGGAGGGGAATTAACATACAGCAAGCCCTGTGATCTGGGCCCTCCCGTATGGTAGCTTAACTGAAGAGAAGGAAGACAGGAATGAAAGAAAGAAAGAAATATATATATATATATATATATATATATATATATATATATATATATATATATATATATATATAAAATACAAGAGTCCTCTGCACTCAACCCATTATCAATATATTAAAGACAGAGACATTTTGTGCATACTGCTACTAAAAAATGCCTTACCCTTTAAACAAAACAGGGGTTGTTTGTCCATATATTGCAATATATTTAAGATGGCCAAATAAGTCAAAGTCATCCTATATCTGGCCAGTCCTATGCTCAGTTTTCATCTGATTCATTAAGAATTTAATTGCTTAATTATACATTTTACAAAGGGACTAAGTTTAACCTGCAACTTACTTGCTGCTTTCAAAGTAAACCTCCATACTTGGCTGCCCTTTTATTAGACACCAGTGGGATCACCTGACTATAGCTGGGAAGGGTGGGAGCTACAACATGGAGCTGGTCACTGCTCCTGTATAACTATAACAAACATTTTTATTTTGTGGTCACAGCCTCATTGCACCCCCACCTAATGGTTTTAGAAATTAGTGGTGAGCACAACTTCCCCTTGTTTATATATATATATATATATATATATATATATATATATGTATATGTATATGTATATATATATATATATATATATATATATATATATATATATATATATATATATATTATAGCAACACCAAATTTGTTGGATTAGCTAGTTAAGCCTTGAACTTCATATGCAGTGTCCAATCATGAGAAAAGGTATTTAAGGAGGCCAAGTTGTGCTTCTGTTTGACTCAGAATGACACCATGGGATCCTTAAAGCAACTCTCAAAAGATCTGAAAACAAAGATGGTTAAGTATAATGGTTTAGGGGAAGGCTACAAAAAGCTATCTCAAAGGTTTGAACCATCAGTTTCAACTGTAAGGAATATAATCAGGAAATGGATTGCTGTAAAACCCAGGTCTGGCAGGCCAAGAAAAATACAGGAGCGGCATATGCGGAGGATTGTGAGAATGGTTACAGACAACCCAAAGATCACCTCCAAAGACCTGCAAGAACATTTTGCTGCAGATGGTGTATCTGAACATTGTTCTACAATTCAGTGCAATTTACACAAAGAACATCTGTATGGCAGGGTCATGAGAAAGAAGCCCTTTCTGCACTCACGCCACAAACAGAGTCGCTTGTTGTATGCAAAAGCTCATTTAGACAAGCCACATTAATTTCGGAACAAAATTGGACTGACGAGACAAAAGTTTAGTTTTTTGGTCATAACAAAAAGCGCTTTGCATGGCGGAAGAAGAACACTGCATTCCAAGAAAAACACCTGCTACCTACTGTCAAATTTTGTGGAGGTTCCATCATGCTATGGGGCTGTGTGGCTAGTTCACGGACTGAGGCCCTTGTTAAAGGCGAGGGTCGGATACATGGGGATATAATAGCAACGAAAAAGGAAAAAGATGATCACATGAAAGAAGGGGTGAACGAACAAGAGAAGGGAAGGGGGAAAAGAAGCCTCAGATGAACAAAAAGAAGAAACAATGAATGAGCAGACAGACAAGTAAACTGGAATGAAAAGTTTGACAGATAGAGAAACCAACAAGGGCTGGTCATTACAGTGTCACCTACTTGTTAAAAAGGTGATTGTCCACCTTGATTTTAGAATAGGCTTTGAAGTCATCTGGCATCAACATGATGGGTATCTGGACATGGCTGAGTTCATTTATCTGTGGGAAGAGAGACACAAAAAAATTAAAAAATTGTATTAATCAAATGTGAAAGAATAAGCGACTATAATTCAGAGCCAAGCTGGTACTTGGGTTCCTATGTAACCTTTATATCAAGATATCTAACAGCTTTAAAATTACGGTTTAGTTGCCTTTTTATTACTCTGGTATCTCGCACGACTCTGCTTTCTATTGGGACATATATAGATGGAGCGGACTTTGTTGATATTGTTAATACAAATAGAATACATGGGCGTTGGGGTGTGCATCCCAGATGTTTCTAAACAGTCTGCTCTAATCGCACTTATGGTGAAGTAATTTTTCAGAATCTGTTTATTGACTGTAAGCTGGTCATTGCATTGTTCCTTCTCTTCTGGGCACTGAGCCACTTCATTAGGCTTATTTACTAACATAGGTTAGAGAACTTGTCAGTTGCAACGACTATGACTAAGGTTATTGCATCAGAATTACAGACCATAGAAAGTAGGCAATGAATAAAAAATAGAAAGCTAAAGAGTCAAGGGCATTTCTGTCACCCAGGGGGATAGAGCATCGTATTAAGAGCCATACAACATGTTTATAGTAAATGGGTACAATTAATCTCACTATTTCCGCTTTTCTTCTGCAAGTGTTTCACAGCTTTCTAATGTTTTACAACCTGTTTCCATGAACCTACATGGCAATGGGTTTTTTCTAAGCCACTTTTTGGTTTTAGTTGACTGTAATAGGCAAAGTAAGGAACTAGAGTCCTTAGTGGAAAAGGTCTCTTGCATGATTCAGTATAGCAGCACTGTGATATCCATAAGAGTTAATAGACAGTTCAACAGTGGGACAGAAGGTGACCTAGAGGGCTACAAGAGAACATGAGAACCGTCTCTGCTAAAGACAGCATCAAACTGGCAAGTTTCCATCAACTAATCAGCATTATTTCCTTTTCCTCTGTCAAATGAATATAGTACCTTGCCCTGAACATTCTGGATAACAGGTCTCATGCCAGTACTACTGCACTTTTTACCTGTATCTGTACAGTACAATCCTTGTTTGGATCTCATAACAATTTAAACAAAAACTAGAGGTATAATGGGTATGGTATGGGTCAAAATGATAATCTATTCGATTTAAGGGGTATATTTATGAAAGAGTGAAGTTAGAGATCACGACAATCCTCTAGAGTGAAATTCTACCACTCTCTATTCATTTCTATGGGATTTTTAAAGAAGTACTTACCAATGGGTGAAAGTGAAAGTTCACTAAATACGCCTTTCGAAATCCCATAGAAATGAATGGAGAGTGTCGGAATTTCACTCTAGCAGATTGTGGCGATCTCTAACTTCACTCTTTGATAAATATACCTCTTAGAATCTCTGGAATGAACACAATTCCCCTCACCCTTGTTACTTTTGCTGCCTGGAGCTGTAGTTGCACAGTAAATTCCAAATATTCTTTATTAATTTTCAGAAAGAAAAATAAAGCAAGTTGGGTATACAGCATACTTTCATACATCATACACATTTCTTTATGCATTACCGAGTACACCGTTGGGGAAGGGAGTGTTGTTAGTAAGGATAAGGATCCGGGTACAGGGGTAGAGAGAAAAGGGGTGGTGAAAAGACACTTGCTTCACTTAAACCAAGATGTAGTTGCACAGTAAATGGGGCTTAGTGAACTGTGCTTAGCGATGTCATCAATTAAAATAGGTGCTTAGTGATGTCATTTGTTTCACATGACTCACTATTGATGTACCGCCTGTTGTAAAATATGAGACCATAAGAAGTCACTGTGATGTTCTCATGAACTGTACGGTTACTTTATTTAATGTATATAGAAGGATGCACTGGAATGTACATGGTAATAAACTAAATGTAATCAGTGAATATGTTAACCTGGGCATACTCTATAATGCACCTGTATGGGATTTGTTTATCTTGCTACCTATCTTTGCATTGCTGTCTTGTTGCATATGTAGACCAATGTCTTGTGCTGTATGAAGACTGTCAAAGCAAACAAAGACCTATTCTGGTTGGGGAGGTTACAAATTCAGGATATTGCTATGGACATAACCAGGAAAGATGAAAACATTTTGGTGGCAATCATGGTCTAGTACATTGAGCATTAAAAATGTATTTTCATGTCTCACATGCACAAGTTCTACAATCAGTCTTATTTTATATAAACTGCAGCTTTGATTCGGGTGACAGAAGCTGAGATAACAATACTGGATGCCGTTTTTATCTATATCAAGGAAATCACTTGCAGTCTGTAAGAAGCTCTACTGCAAGATTAAATTATCAAATGTTTTAAATGTGGAGTGATCTGGGCAAAAAACAATTACTTAAACTACTTCCCTTGCACTCCATATAATGAATCAACCAGATTAAATCAGATTAGATTAGAGTGGGATCCGGCCTTGCAGACTAAAACAGTGGCATAACTGGACATTACTGGGCCCCGCAGCAAATAATTTTTCAGTCCTCCAAGTGTATAGAGGTTGACCTGTTTTACAAATATTTATTGTAACTGTATATGAATTGGGGCCTCATGGGGCCCCTATGCCTCCTGGGCCCCCCTGTCTGCTTCTTCTGTAGTTACACCCCTGTATAAAAATACAGCAAGAAGCCGCAAAATGGTTAAATCCGAATATGGGTTTTTATGAAGTTCAGTAGATTTTTGGTCTTTGCTAAATCATATAAAGTAAAATGTAAGTATAAATGATAAATAAACTGCCGAAGCAATAATAATAGCCTCTGAATGTCTTCTTTCCCCTGGCATGAAAATGAAATCCCTGCATAAAAAAAACCTATGCTGCTGCATGATACAATGGTCGAACACGAACGGAAATACAAAGTGGCACAATTTGTAGTAATTAAAAAAATTTAAGAAAGAGATCTGTTCTTTGAACAAAAGATAGTGGTGCCAGCAGGGGAAGTCTCTTCTATTTGTGCCAGAAGTTCTCAGATCTAGAATAACAAAACAAAGGCCCTAGATTATTCCATTATTCCCTGCTGGCTGGCTGGCTTTGAAACACAGCAGGCATTAGAGGCATCGGCCACACCACTTTTTCCACTAAACAGACTCTGTGGAATATATATGGAGCAGACCTGTTTCCCCAAGGACACTGTGTGATGTACAGGTATGGGATCTGTTATCCAGAAAGCTCTAAATTATGGAAAGGCCATCTCCCATAGACTCCATTTTTTCCAAGTAATCCAATTTTTTAAAAACGATTTCCTTTTTCTCTGTAATAATAAAACAGTAGCTTGTACTTGGTCCAAACTAAGATAACATTAATCCCTATTGGAAGCAAAACCAGCCTATTGGGTTTATTTAATGTTTACATGATTTTATAGTAGAATTAAGGTATGAAGATCCAAATTATGGAAAGATCCATTATCCGGAAAACCCCAGGTCCCGAGCATTCTGGATAACAGGTCCCATACCTGTATCTTTTATACATATTCAAAGAAAAGATGGCCATACCTATCCTAGTTGTATCTTTCACTAACAAGTTCCATGCAGTACAATAGTGTATTTAGCCTTCAAGCATGCAAGATAAGTCCTGCACTGGATGGTTAACAGCAAAAAAGTAGGTATAGCGGGAAGGACTAGCAGATACAAGGCCTCTATACTGCAAATATGCATCTTCTTAAATGAAATATTAAAATATTAAAGCATAACTATTTTCCATTTCCATTCATTTCCTCCACATTTTCGTAGAGTTATTAAAGGCTCATCTTGAAGGTCTTATGTGTTTTGGGCTCTTAAAACCATAGGCGTAAGAGCACAACAACCCCATCGGGAATAATTAAAACGGACTGCTAACAACCTAAACCCCATACAAGTGTGCATTGTTAACAATATCAAGGAAAGGGGGTAATGACATTCTTACATGGCTACAACTACCCCTTAATTAAAGAAACATGACCACCTGAAAACGGCATAACAAGGAAAATTACCCATGTTAACACCAACTAGGGCAAATTTCCCCACCATTTGAAATACAAGTTACAGAGTGATGGCTGCTTGAAATACCTTTGCAGGAGCACATAGAGATTACCATACCTCCCAACATTTAAATAGAAAGCGTGAATGGCGGAGAACTTTTTTGACCACGTCCATTTTTATGGTCACCCCCCCTAATTACATGTCCATTTTACAATATTTGACAGGTTATTAAAGTTTGAACACATTTGTGTAGTTTTTATGTGTTATTATAGTTTTGCTAATAAAGATGAATTGCCCTTTAAACGGAAAGTCAGTTTCCCAAGAGACTTGTTACAAAAGTATCTAAGTATTACTATTCTGAGCTCTGCCAAAAGCTAATTAAGTTATAAATTTTGTATCTTTTTCTGGCTGTTCAGTGCAGGTGATCAAATAAAAAGTCATGTAATTTCAACAAACCCAGGACTGTGGGTTGAGCTGTCAAAATCATGACTGATACAGCGGGACAAAAACGGGACAGTGTATGGGTTACTGCCACTGCAGGCAATGTGTGGGCAATTTTTGGAGATTTGGAAATGCCCCCAAGTTTCTAAAAATGTACCACTGAAATTGCAACCTTGTGCCATTGCACCTAAAGGATGATCAACCAGGAATTCTGGGACTTACACACCTGTATTAAATATAAGCCTAATCAGTTTGGCTTATGGTAAATAGGTGCATTGACATCTCGGCCTGTTGTTTTTAAATATAAAATACCTGACTTGAGAAGCAGCCAGCAGATTTCTGGGGAAGAACCAGGACTGTATTTAGTTGTTTAGGCTCCAGCAAAAGAGAGGGGTACAACCAACTCCCCTCAGCTCCCCTCAGCTGGATTTAACTGCAAGCGTCTGGTGGTGGGTTCAAGATAGTGGGTTTTTTTCTATGTAGTACCCAAAGGCCACCTGCCATGGGTGCCTCTATATAAATTTGAATATAGAAAAACTGTGTGCAGGAGAAATATGGTAAATATGCATATGGTAAATTAGCCTTCTAATCTTTGTCCTTTGGCCTGTGTAGACTAACCAGCGGAGCACTAAAATACTTCAAAGCCCCTGGCAAAGTGGAAAACAAAATGTTTTCCATTTACATGTTGTAAATAAAAATATATCCTCGTACCTATTCGAAAATGATATACAGTGCTTACCTTGACTTTAAAAACACATTTGCTTCAGATGGAAAAAGCAGAAAGTGCAGGTACATACATGCAGCCCTCACAGGAATACTAGCAGGTAAACAGACATGGCATTGTAAATAGGAAATTATAGAAGCCCAAAATATAAGCATGGCATCATAGGATAAAGAACCTTGAAGACAAATAATATATATGTTAAGGCAAAAACGACACTAGTGTTTAAATGGGATCAATAACCCCTGTATATGACTGGATGGGTAATAGAGTTCATGTGAACTTGGTTATTACCTTGTCCTACCTTGGAGGGCCAAGGTAGGGGCATGTCACTCCACGAGTTACAGATTTCAGTTTTTTAAACTGCCAAGCATGGATAAAATGTTTTAGCTCTTTACAGTATTTTAGTAACACAAAATTTACATCACTTACATCATCCCAATTTGTATCAGCTGAGTATTTTGGCAGGAGGGTTGCAAGGTGCTGTACCTGACACCAACTGTGAAGCAGTACAAACGCTCGATGCGTTCATCTATTTTATGGTTTAAGTTGTTATTGAATATGTTTTTGGTATTGGCAGTAAATATAATATACATGCGGCTAACAAATAGCCAATTACAGCCCTTTTTGATATCCCATAGCACTTTATTCTTGCTTAGGTGGCTCGCCACTCCATTAAGAGTAAAAAAAATAAAAAAAATTAAAATATAGGATGATGCATCTCCACCCACTGTATGGTATGGGATCTATTATCTGGAAACCCTTTAAACCCAGAAAGCTCTGAATTACGGGAAGGCCATTTTTCAACAGACTCCATTTTATTCAAATAATTAAAAATTTTAACAATATTATTTTTCTCCGTAATAATAAAACAGTATCTTGTACTTGATCCAAACTAAGATATAAGTAATGTTAAGTTTATGTCATGTTTAATTTATTGTTTAGTAGACTTAAGTAAAGGATATCCAAATTATGGAAAAATCCCTTATCTGGAAACACCCAGGTCCTGAGTATTCTGGATAACAGGTTCCATACCTGTATCTGAATAGTGCAATATGCCAACTCCTTCTACAAAAAAATAGAGATTCAGAGCCTTTCTCCGCAAACGCACAATTATGCCAATTTACAAACAGCTGGATCTCAGCTGGTGTTTTTTTTTTTTATTTCCTGCAAAGTGATTAATTATATTTTTGAACTGTAATTACACTAATTAGAAACACAAATAATCTTCTGTACCACAGAAGTAAAAAGTCTGTTTTACCACATTCAAAATCTTGGAAATGTATTATGGCTGTGAAAACGAGTCAAAACTTGTCAGGTTAATTATTTGGAGCCCTTTATAAAATATCTGAGATTATAAAAGAAAAAAAAAGGGAAACAAGAAAATCATATATATTTTACACAACGGGCTGTACTTGTAGTCAGATATGAGCAGCACATTTTCTGTACTTTAAGGGGCCACATACACCAATGTTAAATTTAGTTTTAATGAATAAAGGGAAGACAGACTAAAGCTGGCCATAGACGCAAAGATCTGATCGTACGAATCGCGGATTCATACGATTTTCGGATCGTGTGTGGAGAGTCCCGTCATTTTTCGTCCGCCGGAAATCGGTCGTTTGCTTGATCGGAAAGGTTAAAAGATTTCTGTTGGCTGCGGGTAATATCTCTGCGTGTATTGTCGATCGTACGATTTTCAGAGGGAGACTGCCACTAGCTTTCGTACGATTGCTGTCAGAGGCAGAACATCTGATCTGTTCTTTTGTGCTTTATTTGATCGGAATGGTTAGTGGCAGGTCGGGAGATGGGGAAGTCCGATTGTATGTTGATTCGTATGATCTGATCTTTGCGTCTGTGGCCAGTTTAAGAGATTAGTTGCCCCGCGATTAATCTTCTCTGAATCTGATCTGCAAGCCTCCACTACTCGTTGTGTCTGCACTCAGGTAGGGTTGCCAACTTCCTGTATTTTAATATTAATTCCATATAAATAAATATTCTTTATTAATAACATTGGCATCAAGCAGCAGTTATAACCAGCCAGGTGGCTACCCTACCCACAGGCACACAGTTCACCTGTCTTTGTAGCTTTAGCAAAATTAACAGCAACACAATATCAGTGTCCCCCTAAAAAATTCAATGCCACACAATGTGTTTTTCGTTTTAGGTGCCAAAACATGTGGGCCAAAATGCACAAAGTTGATCTCTACTGGCCCCTGAGATTTAACGCACCAATAGCAGAGATCCAGTAACAGAGATCTAGTTAAGTGGCCTCAGTTTTATTGCCACCACAAGATCAAAGACACTATGGGGCCTATTTATCATGCGGTGTAAAAACTGGAGGAAAACATCACCGATTGGTTGCTATGGGCAACATAACCATTGATGTTTTCCTCCAATTCTTACATAGCATGATAAACAGGGTCCTACGTGTGCAGTGGCCCTAACAGTAAGAACATTTTGCCTCTTTGAGTGTATAAAAACACTCAAAGAGAATAAAGTTGTGTCTCTGTGGTCATTTTCCTTTGCTTTCCATCTCCATTTCCCGTCTCATTTTGACACAGAACAGCACAATATTCACTGACAGGAAATAAATTCTCTGGCACATTGTCAAGTAGTGTAATCCGGGCAATGCTCACTCGCCAGGGATCACACGCTTTCTTCTTGTCATTTCACATGAACACTAATTCAGAAGACATCATCCCACAGAGAGCACTGATACGAGAAACCGAGACCTATGAGGCAACCTGAAGACAAGACTTGCACTTAAAGGGGAGGTTCACCTTTAAGTTAACTTTTAGTATGTTATAGAATGGCCAATTCTAAGCAACTTTCAGGTTGTCTTCATCATTTTTTTTAAAATTAGATGCCTTCTTCTTCTGGCTCTTTCCAGCTTTCAAATGGGGGTCACTGACCCCATCTAAAAAAGAAAATGTTCTGTAAGGCTTCATATTTTATGTTATTGCTCATTTTTATTACTCAGCTTTCCATTCAGACCCTCTCCTCTTCATATTCCAGTCCCTTTTTCAAATCAGTGCATCAATTTGGACCCTAGCAACCAGACTGCAGAAATTGCGAACTAGAGAGCTGCTGAATAAAAATCGAAATATCTCAAAAACGACAAATAATGAAAAATGAAAACCAATTGCAAATTGTCTCAGAATATAATTCTCTACATCATAGTAAAACTTATCTCAAAGGTGAGCAAACCCTTTAAATTTTGTCATTCACTTCATTTGGATTAACCAATAGGATGCCAGGGGTCAGATATAATCTCCTAAAATTGTCAATGGATTTTACTTTGCCAAGACTCTTCCATAAATTACTGTCATTTTGATAGTATTCCGCTAAAGAAGATATGTTCCATAGACACTGTAACACATTTATGACTGGTGCCAAATCTCCTTCTTTGACCTTATTGTCAGTGACGGGTCTATCAATCTATCACATGGCCCAGGTATTATTGTGGGTTGTTAGCGCCTCCACGCTCATTATAATGTGCATCTCTTTATTCCTTTTACTTAACAAGGGGAGGTAGGATTCTCTCCAGAACCTGGGGGTACACCTCCAAGTTGGGAGGCTAGCTTGTTTGAAGTTTTGCTGAGGCCCAAGGGAATCCTTAGTCCTTATATAAGTCTCGACTGGTCATATGATAAAATGGTAATTTTTCATTTTAGGGTAAAACATTATATTTCAATCACATTTTCTGTGGAGGCATGTGAAAAATGTATATGACAGACAGATGCCAATAACACCATAATTTTGAGTTATGATGTTCTAGATGTGTTTCCAAAATATTACCTTACTTACAAAGAGGTTCTACTGGGGTCAACATATTACTCAAAAAATATACATTTCCCTATATGGTAAAATACACAACAATAAAGTTGAAGCTTAACAGCCCCTTGCAGAAACATTTACAAATTCCCAATTTATGTGCACCATCACTAAAAGTAGACCTCTCAGTAGTAAAGTATGGGCACTCCAGGTCTAAGGGAAGCTGTGAGTATATTGTTGTGTATCTTATTATACAATATATATTTTTAAGCAATATGTTATACCCAGCAGAACCCTCTTTGAAAGTAACTCATGATTTTGGAAAGGATTGGAAAAATTCCCCCTCCCCCATAGGAACTTATTACCATGCCTGTGCCAATCAATCTTGATTCATTTTTTAGATGGGTTGATGTCTGGGTATTAAATGCACTAAATAAGTATGGCCTTAGCCTCAGCTGCGTTATAAGCAATGGAAACCATCATTAGATATGGTTGGTATTTCAACATCATTTAATACAAAACTATGGAATATGGTCTTTTATCTTTCTGAAACTAACAATGCATTAAAACAGGTAAAGGACTTATAATCGAAACATTCCAGTACAGGTTATGCCTACTGATCTTAAACACTGGCACAGATAGAAATGTATTTTTAGTATCAACTGAGCAGAGAAACGAGAGACAAGAACAATTAAGATTTATGCTTGATTTAAATAGCCTATTGTATGCACCAATGCTTGATGTGTATGAGTTAATGTCTATTACAGGATGCCTATTGTAATAGAATTCAGGGAATGGCATTGCTTTTCTTGAAGAGTATAAACAGAACTCAGCAAATACTAGATACATGTAGACCCTTGTATAGGGAAAGGTTAGCTACTCCAATTTACTATGGGTTTTGAGGACCAATAAGTCTCATAATATTCTGTTACAACTACATGATGTCGCATTTTGCCCAGGCTAGGCTTCTGGACAGATTTGTTTAAAGGGAAAATAATGAAAAATGTATTCTCCTTAGCTTAAGGCTTTTTTTCTTTTTTAATTCAGCCAACAGCAGCATAAAGACAAGATGAGATCAAAAGTGTTTCATTAAACCCCATCATCTTGGGTTACTTGTAGGAGTTTTGTGGTATTTTGACTGGTGTGTTTTCTAAGCTCAGACCAAAATCTCCCCAAAGGCTGCCAATGACAGCAAGAGAATCAAGTTCAAAGCCAGTATTGGTGAGTTACACAATTCTTACCTGAAAATACTCCCTCCTCTCCTTAATCTGTACCACCAAGAACACTCCTAATACCACACTTGCCAGCTAATACTTTCTGGTCTAAACATGTACATAGGTATTTGTCATGTTGGGCTGTATTGTTTGTTCCACACACCGATGAGCAAAATAATCTAATGTTTAAAAGCTTCTATCTTGTAAGCACAATTTTATTTTTGAAATAAAAATGTTTAAGCTTGTTACACTAGGGGAGTGCACCTTTCTTTTTCATTTGCTTAATAGATATTGTTGCAGATTGACCAACCATTTGAAGTGGCAGCTCCCATTCTATATCATTCTCTATGACCTACCTGGAGTCCAAACCAGAATTGTGAGATAAAATGAGGGAAAACCAACTTAAAATCCAGGAAATGCTAGCACTGAAATTCATTAGAACATGAAAGAACTGTAAAAAAACAAAACAAAAAAAACCCTACTAAAATCCAGAAAATGTAAAATCAGGGTTTTGAATGAATTTCATAATAACTTTTTCAACAACATCTACAATATTGTTGTCATACAAATTGTCTGCTTAGAGTGGTGGGTAGAAGAGAATTTGGCAATTGTTGGAGGGCTATAAGTCTGGTAGATTTAGCAAGAAGTAAACAATTACAGGAGAAGGAAAGTCGTCTTGCACTTGGGGGTGCAGAATGTTAGGCACCCCAAAATGATTGTATTTACTTACCTGAAACCCCGGGCCGGTGCTCCTATCAGCAGAAAACTACACCGGCCCCGGGTTCTTCCAGTGAGCACCATGGAGTGATACTCTTCCTTCTTCCATTGCGCGTCTGCGCAGTAGAACAAAGAGTCAAACTTAAACTAAAAAGTCAGCTATTCCGTTACTGCGCATGCATCTGCCCCGGGAACTTTGAAGAAAGAAGAAGCCGGAAGAGTATCGCTCCGTGGTGCTCACTGGAATTACCCCAGGCCAGTGCAGTTTTCTGCTGATAGGATAAGTAAATACAATTCCTTGGGGTGCCTAACATTTGGCACCCTCAAGTGCAAGATGACTTTCCTTCTCCTTTAAAGTAAAATTGAAAGTATTAAAAATGCTGGTTACCTGTATGCAGTGAGCGCTTACTATGTAATGCTCCCAGTACACATTTTATACAATCCACAACAACATGTACGATTTGTATTTTGCAACAGACATCGGATGATTCTTGGCACCAAAATGAGACACAGTATACAGGCCCCATAAATGTGAAGGAACGGTGCATCATAATGTACAAGTGCAAAGCATGAATCTCATCAGTCACCTCTGTATTCACTGTTCTCCTGCCAATATCTCTCTCTCATCACTTTCATGCCTCCTGAAAAGCTTCCACTCTCAAGGAGCACTTCAGTAGCTCATAGAAGCTTACACACACCTACGGCAAAATTCTTAAAACTCTACAAAGAGCTTGCACTATAAATACGGACCCAGCTGTGATCTCGTTTACCACCCAGTCAGAACATTCTTTAGATCTTTGGAGGAATTTTATGGATATTTAATTTGAAGTTCAAGGAAGTCACCATAAAGGAGAATTAAAATCTTGTACAGACAGCTGTACGTATCTCTCCCCTGACTCACTCTGATGACTGACATGGCACATCACCCTATGGGTGCCAACTCAGAAAATAGCTAGACAATGTATTAGTGTCTTTCAAAATAACCAACTCTGACACGAAGCTGCATGGAGAGAGATGGAGAATGCTGAGAAAGGGCTAGTGAAGAGTAACTTGATTATCTCCATTTTTTCAGCATTCCCATTTAACATTAAAGCAGAGAAAAGAAAGGCATTATTAGCTACAAGACCAGCAAATATTGTAAATGTTATGAGTAAAATACAACAGAACCCATAAGGCATTTAGCTTGGAAGTGTATCTAGACTGATTATGCAGAAGAATATTAGGGCTTCCTTCTATTATCGCTGTATCCAAACATATCAACACTATGCCACTAACAGTAGCAAGGGGGTAACTATATAGGAAGCAGACCTCAAGGCTGCAAGGGGCTCAGGGAACAGGGGGGCCCGGTCTTCTTCCTCTATAGCAGTGCTGTCCAAATGGGGGCCTGCCCCCCCCCCCGGTGCGGGTGGCGATTTAAAGAAAAAAACTACTGTAACCCCAACCAGAGTGCAGGCTCTTTTACCCCTGACCTTTGGTTGGGGATAATATTTTTGCCCAACAGGTGCCCTTTAAGTGGGTGTTAAAATCCCACCGATAATATGCAATGATTTCATGCCCCATAGCATGTCAAGCCCTGATTTTTTTTTAGCCTAATCTTGTGCTCTGAAATGGAAAATTGAGAATGATTGTCAATTTGTTTGATAAACAGGGACCTAAAAATGCTAGGTGAAAAAAAAAACATTATGCAGATCATAATTTATGAAACACCACAATTCTATATTTAGTCTACTGCTAAAACAGCACACATCCTGATTTAACAGATGTAATCATACAACTGTCAGTGAGCTACTGCCGATAATACTGATTCTTTATAGAAGAGAAGAAAGGGGGGAAAACATATTTTTGTATATTCACAATAATTACCTAATCTATTAAAGGAGCTGGCACGCAATCACATTTTACACCAGACTGGATTATAAATTCTTAAAGGAGAACTAAACGCTTAAAATGTAAAATCAAGAAGGAATCAGATAACAGCAAGATAAGAGCAAAGCTAAATTAGTATTGTAAAGAGAAGTAGATGCAGGCTGGAGTATGTAATTCATATAGGGCTTATTTACAATGCACTGTGCCAAGTGCCTGAGGCAGGTGTTAAAGGGATCCTGTCATGGGATCAACATGTTTTTTTCAAAACGCATTAGTTAATAGTTCTACTCCAGCAGACTTCTGCACTGAAATCCATTTCTCACAAGAGCAAACAGATTTTTTTATATTCAATTTTGAAATCTGACATGGGGCTAGACATTTTGTCAATTTCCCAGCTGCCCCTGGTCATGTGACTTGTGCCTGCACTTTAGGAGAGATATGCTTTCTGGCAGGCTGCTGTTTTTCCTTCTCAATGTAACTGAATGTGTGTCTCAGTGGGACATGGGTTTTTACTATTGAGTGTTGTTCTTAGATCTACCAGGCAGTTGTTATCTTGTGTTAGGGAGCTGCTATCTGGTTACCTTCCCATTTCTTCTTTTGTTTGGCTGCTGTGGGGGAAAGGGAGAGGGGTGATATCACTCCAACTTGCAGTACAGCAGTAAAGAGTGATTGAAGTTTATCAGAGCACAAGTCACATGACTGGGGGCAGCTGGGAAATTGACAATATGTTTAGCCCCATGTCAGATTTCAAAATTGAATATAAAAAAATCTGTTTGCTCTTTTGAGAAATGAATTTCAGTGCAGAATTCTGCTCGCGCAGCACTATTAACTGATTCATTAAAAAAAAAAAAAAATTCCCATGACTGAGCTGAGCTGGGCCTCCTGAATCAGTATTAAAATAAAACAAGCATAGTTTGTCACAAGTCTAGTAACCCACAGCAACTAGATGTTTCCTTTCAAATAGAAGAGCAGTAAATGCTATGTGCTGAATTATTTATGTAGGTTAGTACAGGTTGTGCAAATGTTGTGATGATTTTTTTATGATGTAGAGCAGAGATCCCGAAGCAGTAGCTCATGAGCAACATGTTGCTCACCAACCCCTTGGATGTTGCTCTCACTGGCCTCAAAGCAGGTGCTTATTTTTAAATTTCAGGCTTGGAAGAAAGTTTTAATTGCTTATAACTAAGTATAGTGCCAAGTAGAGTCTCCTGTAGGTTGCCAGGCCACATAGGGTCTACCAAATGGCCAATCACAGCCCTCATTTGGCACCACAAGGGACTTTTTCATGCCTGTTTTGCTCCCAAACTCTTTTTACATTTGATTGTGGCTCACGGTTAAAAAAGGTTGGGGACCCCTGATGTAGAGAGTGATGTTCTGAGACAAGTTGCAATTGATTTTTATTTTTTATTGTTTATGGTTTTTGAGTTATTTTGCTTTTTATTCAGCCGTTCTCCAGTTTGCAATGGCATCAGTCCAGCAACCATGCATTGATTTGAATAAGAGACTGGAATATGAATAGGAGAGGCCTGAATAGAAAGATGAGTAATAAAAAGTAACAATAACAATAAATTTGTAGCCTTACAAAGCATTTGTTTTTAGATGGGGTCAGTGACCCCCCATTTGAAAGCTGGAAAGAGTCAGAAGAAGAAGTCAAATAAATCAAAAACTTTAAAAAATAAATAAAGACCAATTAAAAAGTTGTTTAGAATTGGCTATTGCATACCATACTAAAAGCTAACTTAAAAGTGACCCGTTAAAAATCTAGCTTCAATTCCACAGATTCTTTGCTAGCATTGCAGTCTTTCGGCACAGGAGAAAAAAGGACAGTCCACAATAAGTACCCAATTAATAAATAATGTACAATTTACAGTCAAAAAGAAACTAGGCTGAGCTCTCCTAAACCGAATGATGCTGCCTTAAAGGAGAACTAACCCCTAAAAATGAATATGGCTAAAAATGCTATATTTTATTTACCAAACTTTTTGCACCAGTGATCTTGGACTTCAAACTTGTTACATGGGGTCACCATCTTGGAAAGTGTCTGTGACACTGTGGGCTCTGAGCAGCTGTTGAAAAGCTAAGTTTAGGGGTCGTCACTAATTATCAAGCAGAAAACGAGGCTGGTCTGTAATATAAGCTGATGCTACAGGGCTGATTATTAAATTCTGATGCAAATTGCACTGGTTTTTGTGCTGCCATGTAATAATTATTTGTATTAATTACTAATCAGCAGCTTTGAAAACACAGATCTTTACTCCTAAAGGGCTCTGGTTGCCTTGGGCTGGTAAAGAAACCCAAAACATAATGTACAACATTTCTAGCTACTACTTTATTTAAGCTTTACTTCTGCTTTAAATCCCAAATACAACACATCACACCATCAAATATATCATTGATAAAGAACATTTCAGCCATCTGGCTGAATATTATATTCAGAAGTAATATCATATGTTCAGAATATAGCATGAGTTGGTGGTACAGGTATGGTCTGTTATCCAGAATGCTTGGGACGTGGGGTTTTCCGGATAAGGGTTTTTCCCCCAATTTGCACCTCCGTTCCTAAGGCTACTAAAAAATCATTTATACATTAATTAAACCCAATATGATTGTTTTAGCTCCAATAAGGATTAATTTTATCTTAGTTGGGATCAAGTACAAGGCAATAATTTATTATTACAAAGTAAATGAAAATAATTTTGTAAAACTTGTATTACATGTATGGGACCCTTTTTTCCATAATGCTTGGGACCTGGGGTTTTCCGGATAACAGATCTTTATGTAATTTGGATCTTCATGCCTTAAGTCTACTAGAAAATTATGTAAACATTAAATAAACCCAATAGGTTGGTTTTGCTTCCAATAAAGATGAATTTATCTTAGTTTGGATCAAGTAGAAGTTACTGTTTTACTATAACAGAGAAAATCTTTTTTTAAAAAATTTGATTATTTGGATAAAATGGAGTCTATGGGAGACGGCCTTTCCGTAATTCTGAGCATTTAGGATATATTTTTAAGCTTTGGCACTGATCAAATGTATTGTGTGTTGTATACAGGTATGGGACCAGTTATTCAGAATGCTCGGGAGCTGGGGTTTTCCGGATAACGGATGTTTGCATAATTTGGATCTACATACCTTAAGTATACTAGAAAATCATGTAGACATTAAATAAACCCAATAGGCTGGTTTTGCTTCCAATAAGGATTAATTATATCTTAGTTGGGATAAGGTACAAGGCAATGTTATAATACTACAAAGAAAAAGTAAATAATTTTTAAAAATTTGGATTATGTGGATAAAATGGAGTCTATGGGAGACGGCCTTTCCGTAATTCGGAGCATTTTGGATAATGGGTTTCCAGATAACGGATCCCATACCTGCATTTGATTAAAATGGAGTCTATAGGAGATGGCCTTCCTGTAATTCAGAACTTTCTGGATAACGGGATTCTGAAAAATGGATCCTATACCTCTATCTTTATTGCACAGGGCAATGACATTTCCCATAGAATCAAATTTCTGGTAAACCTTTCTTTATACAGTGCCGAAATAGTCTGGGGCACTTCACAGAGATTATAAATCATTCACGGCCGGTTACTATTATTGTCAATTTAGTTTAAGGTAAAAAATTGATCCCCAGTGTGACTAATTAAACCTGCTCATAGCTCCAACACAACTATCGCCAGCGCATATAAAGACATAAGAGTCGCCTAATCCAGCATGCTATGTTGTGTACCCTGGGACAGCACATAAAAGCTCTACAATTGAAGGGAAAAATATATAAACAAAGCGTTTTGAAAAGCCTCCTGCTCCGGCCTGAAGAATAAGTACAGCGCAGCGTGCGGATTAAACTGTAAAGCTGCCTGATCACGTCGATTTCCATTTACTCAGAATTCTTGTGGAAAAAGATTCTTCCATAAATCACAGTGATGCGAAAATTGCCCTTGCCCGAGAAAATAAAAATCAGCCGAGTCAGACGCCATTCCGGATTCAATGCCCTTGAAAAATACATGCCAACAGAGTGTTTTATGTGGTTAAGATTGGCTGAAAAATTAATGAAGGAAAGGGACGGAGAAAGTGCAGTTTAGTTTAAAGGAGAAGGAAAGGTTAAAACTAAGTAAGCCTTATCAGAAAGGTCCATCTAAATATACCAGTAAACCCCCAAAGTAATGTTGCTCTGAGTACCCTGTCAAAAGAAACACAGCATTTCTTTCCTTCTATTGTGTACTCATGGGCTTCTGTATCAGACTTCCTGTTTTCAGCTTAAACCTCATTGCCCTGGGCAAGAGCATGCTCAGTTTGCTCCTCTCCCCCCACCCCTCCCTTCTCTACTGTAATCTGAGCCCAGAGCAGGGAGAGACTCAGGCAGGAAGTGATGTCACACCACATTAATACTGCAGCTCCTATTCTAAACAAACAGAGTTTCTAGAGCTTTTTACTCAGGTATGGTAAAACATTCTACAGAATAAATATAGCATTCTAGCTTGCACTATTGCAGCTAATCTATTGGCAATAAAATGGCTCTGTAGCTTTCCTTCTCCTTTAACCGCTTCAGGTTAAATCATCGCCGGTATTTATCACTAGTATTGGCTGAGGAACGATCGACTGAATACCCAGAATGCTTTGCTTTAATCATGTTCTCAAGCAGGAAAGGTGCAAATATAATCAAAGTTTCACGCCTGCTTGCTGCTACAAGTCATATGCAAAAGTTTGGGAACCCTTCTCAGCCTGCATAATAATTTACTCCACTTTCAACAAAAAATATAGCAGTGGTATGTCTTTCATTTCCCATGAATATCTGGAGTGTTTTCTAAACAAAGATTTTTAGTGAAGCAGTATTCAGCTGTATGAAATTAAATCAAATGTGAAAAACTGGCTGGGCAAAAATTTGGGTAGCCTTGTAATTTTGCTAATTTGAATGCATTTCACTGCTCAATACTGATTACTGGCAACTCTCAAAAGATCTGAAAACAAAGATTGTTCAGTATCATGGTTTAGGGGAAGGCTACAAAAAGCTATCTCAGAGGTTTAAACTGTCAGTTTCAACTATAAGGAATGTAATCAAGAATGTAATCAAGAAAATGGAAGGCCACAGGCACAGTTGCTGTAAAACCCAGGTCTGGCAGGTAAAGAAAAATACAGGCGCGGCATATGCGGAGGATTGTGAGAATGGTTACAGACAATCCAAAGATCACCTCCAAAGACCTGCAAGAACATCCTACTGCAAATGGTGTATCTGAACATCGTTCTACAATTTGCACAAAGAACATCTATCTGTATGGCAGGGTATTGAGAAAGAAGCACTTTCTGCACTCACGCCACAAACAGAGTGGCTTGTTGTATGCAAAAGCTCATTTAGACAAGCCACAGTAATTATGGAACAAAAATGTAGTTAATTGGTAATAACAAAAAGCACTTTGCATGGTGGAAGAAGAACACCACATTCCAAAAACACCTGCTGCCTACTGTCAAATTTGGTGGAGGTTCCATTATGCTGTGGGGCTTTGGGGCTAGTTCAGGAACTGGGGTCCTTGTTAAAGTCGAGGGTCAGATGAATTCAACCCATTATCAACAAATTCTTAAGGATAATGTTCAAGCATCAGTCACAAAGTTGAATTTACACAGGGGTTGGATATTCCAACAAGACAATGACCCTAAAAACACTTTTTCGAAAACTACAAAGGCATTTATGCAGAGCGAGAAGTACAATAGTCTGGAATGGCCGTCACAGTCCCCTGACTTGAATATCATCAAAAATCTATGGGATGATATGAAGCAGGCTATCCATGCTCGGCAGTCATCGCATTTAACTGAACTGGAGAGATTTTGTATGGACGAATGGTCAAAAATACGGCCATCCAGAATCCAGACACTAATCAAAGGCTATAGGAGGCGTCTAGAGGCTGTTACATCTGCAAAAGAAGGCTCAACTAAGTATTGATGTAATATCTCTGTTGGGGTGCCCACATTTATGCACCTGTCTAATTTTGTTATGATGCATATTGCAAATTTTCTAATAACCCAATAAACTTATGTCACTGCCGCATTCCATAAGCCATGTTATATATTAAAAGGAAGTTGCTACTTTGAAAGCTCAGCCAATGATAAACAAAACTCCAAAGAATTAAAAGGGGTTCCCAAACTTTTTCATATGACTGTATAAGTCACCAAAACAATATTTTTTAAATGTTGTTTTGCTATTTGGGTATGTAAAGCAGAGATGCCAAGTACTGTGTGTGAAGTCGTTACTTACTGTATATACTCAGTATAAGCCGAGTTTTTAACCTTCCAAAATGTGCTGAAAAAGTCTACCTCGGCTTATACTCGGGTCAGCGGGCAGTAGCCGAGATTGCAGTCACTTTTAATTATTCCTATACCAACAGTTCACTTTGGGAGAGACTGCAATAACACACAGCGCCCTCTGTTGGTTATATGAAAGAATAACAGTGCGCCCTCTGTTGGTTATATGAAAGAATAGGAGTGACTGCAATATCACACAGCGCTATCTGTTGGTTATATCAAAGAATAACAGTGACTGCAATATCACACAGCACCCTCTGTTGGTTATATCAAAGAATACCAGTGCGCCCTCTGTTGGTTATATCAAAGAATAACAGTGCGCCCTCTGTTGGTTATATCAAAGAATAACAGTGACTGCAATATCCCACAGCGCCATCTGTTAGTTATATGAAAGAATAACAGTGCGCCCTCTGTTGGTTATATGAAAGAATAACAGTGACTGCAATATCATACAGCGCCATCTGTTGGTTATATGAACGAATAACAGTGCGCCCTCTGTTGGTTATATGAAAGAATAACAGTGACTGCAATATCACACAGCACCCTCTGTTGGTTATATGAAAGAATAACAGTGCGCCCTCTGTTGGTTATATGAAAGAATAACAGTGACTGCAAAATCACACAGCGCCATCTGTTGGTTATATGAAAGAATAACAGTGCGCCCTCTGTTGGTTATATGAAAAAATAACAGTGACTGCAATATCACACAGCGCCCTCTGTTGGTTATATGAAGGATTAACAGTGATGGCAATATCACACAGCACCCTCTGCACATGGTAGTGGGACAGTGGGACGATGCACACAGTAATCCATTTGGCAATTCTCTGTCACCATCAACTTTGCAAAGAAGTTCGGTTGATCGCTGGAGGGTCTCTTTGGCGGAATGTGCGCTGCTGGGAAACAGGGCTGTAGTTGTGTCTAGGCTTATACTAGAGTCAATAAGTTTTCCCAGTTTTCGTAGGTAAAATTAGGTACCTCGGCTTATACTCGGATCGGCTTATACTCGAGTATATACGGTACTAAACTACAAACATGTGCCCTTCCCTAATGAGGAAAACATGTACAGCAAATCAGAGGGATAGCTTTAAATCTGAATAACAACACAGCTGAGAAATACAGTACCCATAGCTTTACAAATGCTCACAAAATTCTGTTTACCACCACATTTACCTGGTTTACAGGGAAAACCCAAACAGCTCCCACAAGTAGAGTCCTGCTCGAGGTTGGGTACACTCAGGTATCCAGTAAAGGTTGCAGGCAGCTTTAAACTTAAAGGGGTGGTTTTGATTAACTTTTAGTATGTTATAGAATAACCAATTCTAAGCAAATTTTCAATTGGGTTCATGATTTATGTTTTAAAGTTTTATAGTTATTTGCCCTTTTCTTCTTCTTCTGTAAGGCTACAAATGTATTGGTATTGTTACTTTTTATTACTCATCTTTCTATCCAGACCTCTCCTATTCATATTCCAGACTCTTATTCAAATCAATGCATGTACCCTACTTACCAGATTATTTAAAATGCAAATTGAAGGGCTGCTGAATTAAAATCTAAATAACTCAAAAACCACAAATAATAAAAAATTAAAACCAATTGTAAATTGTCTTAAAATATCAATCTCTACGTCATACTAAAAGTTATCTCAAAGGTGAACAACCCCTTTAAAAGCAAGCTTGCTGATTTGTTACCTCGATTCTTGTTCCCGAGTCAGTTCCTCCCTGAAATACTGACGTAGCCGGTTTGCAGAGACTCTGTAATGGGTTTGCTAGGATCACAGGTGTGACGCTTCACAGTATAGCGACAAATCTGAAACGAGGTTTGGTATTAGGCCATATTCTCAACATTTTTTGCAGGATGCAGGTTTGGCTGGGTCCTCGGAGTTCAACTGAATCAAATCCAAGCCAGGTGACATTAAAAGCTCTAGAGCGAATCCCACAATTTGTTGTTCACAGATAATGGAATTTTTAAATCTTTCTAAAATTTTAATATGCAAATTAGAGTTGCATTGTATGTATTACTATATTTATAAAGCACTACAAGGATACACAGTACTGTACAATCTTAACATATACAAAGGTACACAAAGAGGACAAGTATATATAATACAATAAACAAGCATAAATACACAGTGATTCAAGGAGAAGGAAAGCTACGGAGACATTTTATTGCCAATAGTTTAGCCACGATAGTGCAAGCTATATGACTACATTTATTCTGCAGAATGCTTTACCATACCTGAGTACACAGCTCTACAAGCTCTCTGTTTGTTTAGGATAGCAGCTGCCATATTAATTTGGTGTAACATCACTTCCTGCCCGAGTCTCTCCCTGTTCATAGCTCTGGGCTTAGATTACAGCAAGGAGGGGAGGAGGGAGGGGGTTTAAAGGGGCAAACTGAGCATGCTCAAGCCCTGCCCTGGAGGTTTATGCTGAAAACAGGAAGTCTGATACAGAAGTCAATGTGTACACAATCGAAGGAAAGAAATGTGGTGTTTCTTTTGACAGAGGACTCAGAGCAGCATTACTTTCAGGGTTTACAGGTGTATTTATATAGACATTTCTGATAAAGCTTACTGAATTTTAGCCTTTCCTTATCCTTTGAGTGCCTTTTGGTATGAGACACAGTAGGAAGGAGGTCCCTCTCCCAAAGAGCTTACAGTGTAGGAGGATAACAGAAAAAAATTGAAGGCATTTGGGTTGGTATGGAATATTCAGTATTTGTGATTCCAAAATAGGTATCCTGTACAGCATACACCCACAGGCTGGACCAGATTAGGTCAATACGTAACAGCTTAACAGCACTCAGATATCTATCAGGTTGGTAAGGTATTTCAGGAAGCGAAAGCACTAATGTGCAGATGCAGACTTTCCCCAATGGTATATTCTAACCTGCCTTATAGAGATGTGTTGGATTTTCTGCCAGATATCGGTCGGGGGGGGGGGGCATACACAGGCCAATAAGTTGAAAACTCAAGTCTGGGGCCGCGGAGTTGGCAGCTTTTATTGGCCCATGTATGGCCATCTTAATAGGATTGTTTGTCTTTGCAGCCACATAAGGAGGATAATGGGAATATGAAAAGACAACAGCTAATACAAGACTAAGTCTATGAAGGAGCAACACCTTTAAACAAGCTATGCCTTTTTTAAATAAAATATATTAGTTCCATTAGCTAAAGGGAACATGAAAAGCTTCATAGTCTTTTAGAATAAATGAGGTATAAACGGCAAAGACCACCGTAGATAATTCTACTCCCGGCATTTATTTTGCTTCAAAGGTCTTTGTTCCATTTCAGGCACAAGTAGAAGGTAAATAATTTTGCCTCAAGTTTATATAAATAATATTTTATCCTTTAAATTATGCACATCAATTTGCTGCATAAATGTCAGTCAGCCGGGTTCATGCACAATTAAGCAAGCTGCTTTACACTGAAAGCAAACGCATTATACGCAAACAACGCGCATTCCAAGCTACATGGCAGGTAATGAACCTCAGATAAGGGGGAAAGATCAGCCTTTAAATTCCCATTTTCTTTGCTTTTCTGTGGTTTAGAAAAAAAAAGGACAGTAACAGAGGCAGAAAGCATTGCACATCGCTCCACTGAACTGTTCTTATCCTCCCTATCTCCAGCAGGGCTGACATTTCCCTGCAAATTCTGTTGACATTTAAAATTTAGATGAGACTGTACGATTTGTGATGAGCTGGAAAAACCAAATAATGCGAAACTGCAGATTATATTTGCCAGTGATTTCACAAATGTTCCTAATTTGCTTTGCTGCAGAACATAACTCTGTGGAAGAATTTCTACGTATCTGAACTACAAACCCCACAATCCTTTTCACAATTCTGCAGTCAACAAGTTTCAAATTAATATTGAACTAATTAAAATATGGAACCATTGTATCATGCTCTAAATTCCTCAGCTTCATCAAAGTCCTCCTCTGCAAAAAAATTCTACGAGAATATTACAGTATGATGGAGCACATAATAAACAACTGAATAATTAAACATTCTTTAGCTGAAAATTAGAACTTGAATCACAGCCCTGTCCCACCTTGACCCCTTGATTGTGATCTAAGACAATTTGCAACTAGTCCTTTTTTCCCTTTATTATGTATTTTACAATTAATTTTATTCCACAGCTATCAGGCCAGGAACTTGAACTGCTACTCCGCTGCTAAGGCTTAATTACCCTAGCAATAGATTGAAAGTCAGGATAGATGGTAAAGGGCAGAGTTCTTGCATAAAAGATTGGAACTAAGAATTATCCTAAAAAGTGGGTCCGCGAAGTTTATCCGATTTTTGGTTGTCAGGCCCAGTGACCCCAACAATCAGAGATAATTTTCATCTGCTTGCTGGAAAGAGGCATAGTATGAAAGTTTAGGAGTTTAAACCCGTAACGAATTATTGAAAAGCTGCTTAGAATAGGTCATTTAAAAGTGAGCTTCCCCTTCTAACTGTTTTCCCAGGAGACCTTGATTCATGTTGGGAATCAGCTTTGTGACATGAAAAATGTATTTAAACCAGTTATGCGTTTTAATAACTAATTTCTACTGCAGCCAACATTCCACTACGTCCAAAGTGGATCCTAAAGACCCATCATAACAAATATGAAGAAAATACAGTACAGGTATAGGATACGTTATCCAGAAAGCTCCGAATTAGCTGTCACCCACAGACTCTATTTTATTGAAATAATTCAAAATTTTTAAAAATTATTTCCTTTTTCTCTGTAATAATAAAACAGTACATTGTACTTGATCCCAATTAAGATATAATTAATCATTATTAGAACTAAAACAAGCCTTTAGGTTTTATTTAATGTTTACATGATTTTCTAGTAGATCCACATTATGGAAATATCCGTCAGCTGGAAAACCCCAGGTCCCATGCATTCTGGATAACAGGTCACATACCTGTAATACTCTCAATATTGAATGTGAAACTGTATGTAATGATATGGCAAGTTGCATCGTGTACCGCCACCCTAAAGGGTCTACTACAGCACATTATAAACAAGTCTCACGAAATTAACCTAGTACGGTGTGTTTCACTTGGCACTTTATTATACATAATTAAGGGTACTGCACCATAGTACCTATTTTTGTGCTGCAGAGTTTTGTTTTGGGTTGGAGAGTCCAGCAAAGTGGACTAGTGAAAGGCAACTGCAATCAAGAAACCTAATACCAGTTGACCACAGTATAAGCACTGAATGAACTTTGTTTCTATCCCCCACCTCATCTTTAACCAGGCTCTATCAACCCTCTTGGTCTTTAACAAGGCTCTATCACACCCTGGTGTCCCCTCTAGTCCTGTAAACTTCGAAGGGAACTTGGCTCCAAAGTAAATCCCTTTTCCAAACGAAGCACTGTAAATGGACACTACATGCCCTGTTAGCATTGAAACACTGATTTGGTGGGGTAGTCTCTGCATCTTTAAAAGTTAACTCTAAGGAATCGAGTCAGTGTTTCCAAAAGGAACAGAAGGGCAAGCAAAGCCAAGACTGAACGTGAAGATGCAAGCTCAGCACATTTTTCCAGGATGCAAGGCCATGTTACTGCATTGTTTGCAATCCTGTAGAGCTGAGCTATGCCACATTCCTGAGAATGCTGTAATGCCCTTACAGAGGATCCCTAACTGTTGCACTTTTGTCTCAGTGTTATTAATATAGGCTTGTTAATCTAGCATTACTTCGGAACTGATAAACAAGATCTATTCTAATGTGGCTTCTGGAAAGTGTGTGTTGCTGCGGTGGAGACAGTTCGTTAGCAAGTACAAAGCCACGCAGACAGACTGACTCCCCGCATAGAAAGCAACAACTTCTGAGCAATAGTTTCAGTCACAGTTCTGCTGACAACAAGATTTACCAGGCCTTTAGTCTTCTGTAGTGTTATTTCAACAGCTGTAAAGCCAAAGATTTGGCATCCAAGAACTGTAATAGGGAGTTTAGATTCAGAATCAGGAGTCTAACCTTTATGGCCTTGGCCAAGTGACTCCAGCTTTTAAAGCCTCCAGCTTATAAAGATTGAAAGGGACCTCACTGTGCCTGAAAACAGAGTGTTGAGTAATTACTTCCGTCATGTATTCTTGCAATAAAATACAACCGCAAACTCACCAAAGATCATTACAAGTACATTAGAGGACATTATAGACAAATAGCAGGGGACCTTTTTACCCAGAAAAAGAGGATCACTGTACCAGAGGCCACTCCTTCAGACTAGAAGAAAAGAACTTTCATTTGAAGCAACGTAGGGGGTTCTTCACAGTCAGGACAGTGAGGTTGTGGAATGCACTGCCGGTGATGTTGTGATGCTGATTCAGTTAATGACTATAAGAATGGCTTGGATGATTTCTTGGACAGACATAATATCAAAGGCTATTGTGATACTCTATAGTTAGTATAGATATGGGTATATATAATTTATGTAAAAGTAGGGAGGGGTGTGTGTATGGATGCTGGGTTTTCATTTGGAGGGGTTGGAGTTTTTGGATTCTGGCTTTTTGCAGCTTTGGGGCTTTTCTACTGATACTACCCTTAAAAAACTCAAATTTTTCATGGGCCCAAAGATAAAATACCTTAATGGCCATCAGACCTGCCATATGAGGTCTGAGTAAGCCAAAATATACTTTACTTATACTTATTGACTTGCGGGGCATTTTCCCTCAAAGCAGTGATCCCCAACCATTGGCTAATGAGCAACATGTTGCTCATCAATTCCTTAGATGTTGCTCCCAATTACTGACTTGGAGGCACATTTTGGAGGCATATAGAACGTGTATACTGCCAAACAGAGCCTTCTGTACCCTTCCAATGGAGGGGCTATCAAACAGGAATTTTTTCATGTATGGGTTACTCCCTATTCTGTTTGTTCTTTTGAATGTGGCTCACAGGTATAAAAGGTTAAGGATCCCCAGTTGGCTCTTTTTCTGGAGCTAAGAGTTCAGGACCTATGAGCCGGTGTATAGATGTCCTAAGAGTCAAAAATGTCCCAAGAGCCGACAGTGAAGATATTAACTACAATATGTTAACGTGAAGCCACTGAGCCTTCAGTAATGTCTTTCATCCCTTTAGCCAAACAATTTAATGCCATTTGAGCAATTTCTTTGGGTAGGATATGAGTTGCTTAAATACAAACCACCATTTAATAAAGGCGTGCAACTAGATCAGCGTTTTGCTGAGTTTTTCCATTCATGGCCTACTTTGTGGTTCAATGTTTTCTGACATGAAAAGGAAACAGATCCAGATATTATACTAATCTTTAAACCCATTTGGTTACACATATATATTTAATTCTCAGGGATCAACTTAATGTACATGCAAGACACATACAAAGATGTTAGAGAAGACCACTTGCCCACAGACCAATTAAAGCACATTTCCCACACCACAAAGAAGCAACAAGTGCAGTGGCGCCCCCTGTGCTGATGTAATATTAAACAACGGAAAAAGTAAAAGCTCAAACTGCACCATAGCCTCAATATACAAAGGCACATATACAGAGGAAGATGCTTCAAAGTATTTCCACATAAGGGAAAAAGAAGTGTAGTCATGAAGTGGTAAATTGGGCCCACCGCTCATCTAAATAAGAGGGTGGGGGGAAGCACATAGACCACTAAACAAGAAGTTTAGCTAGAACCAGAAAGTAGAACTATGTGTATATTTCCCTTTTCACGCTTCCCAGAGCCGACTGTCTAACACCACAGAAGGACAGAACTGTGAAGCCTAAAATAATCATTCAAAACAATAAATGTACCTTTTACAAAAGGCACTTTCTAGCATGATAAAAAAAAAACTGCAATGCAACTGCAAACTGGAACATATAATGCTACACTGACAGGTGAAATGTGTCTTCACAGGACAATCTACCTCAAATAAGCTCCCTACTTTTTTAAAATTTTGTTTAAATTTTTGTTTAAATTGAATTGAAGTTTGTACTGATGTTAAATTCCACACGTACAATGTCTGTATTGGCATGGAATGGAGGACATATCTGGCACTGACCCTCTAGTAGCAGGCATACTTGTAATTGTAATTGTAGTTCTGTAACAGTTGATGTGTTGTATAGCGTTCACTAACACTTAGATCAATTTCTCCTTAGCTCATAACAAGGTTACAGGTATATGAATCATTGCTGTACAACCCATTCAGCCATACTGAATGGTGCTCACCCCAAATACCAATATATTCGACCTTCATGCTAAACCTCGAAGATTATCTAGAAAAGCAAATAGATACTCCCCATCCTAATCACTGATCCATTGCCAAACTGGGGGTCAGCCTGAATGTTTGGGAACCACTGAACTAGAGGGACACAAGCTGGATATTCCTAATATACCTGCCCCCCCCCCAGTTGGCCACTAGGCTGATCTGTTTGTTTGACACTCATTCCAAGCATCATATAGGGAATCCATACAGGCAATATTTTATATTTAGGTGCAAGACCCCTTTAAATGGTGCATGCATTGAAAATGTTCAAACCAAGTCTCAGCAATGGATATGTACATACATCATTTCCTACATGCTCTACAAATTTTTGTGTACAGCTCATGTAAGAATATTAATTCTCACCAAAGCAAGATCAAGTTTAGACAGGTATCAACTGGATAATTCTCAAAGCTGCAGTTCAGCAGCTAGAACCCCTGGCTATCCATCACTGGCTGCCGCCATGTCTACTACCACTACCAATCAGCAATAGGAGGAAAAGCAGACATTGTTGTTCCAATAAGTCAGCAGTTTGGTGCTGCACTAACATAAAGCAAACCTCACTTTGTTCTGATGCCTTCCCTCACCCAGCACTAATTTAGCCCAAACCGGCACATTGAACTTACATATACAGCTGTCATATGTCATAAACATGTGTCACGTGTAGCTGGCAGCTGGTTCTGAAAAGAAACAGTGCCCTTTCTGTAAGTAGTATGGATAAAAACTGTCAGAAGCACATTGTTTGATTTATGGATTGATGATGTGTTTGTGTTAAATCTCCTCTCCTTTAGCTAAAAAAAAGATGATTCAGTGCTAGTAACATAGTTCTGGAGAATGACATGCACAGATCTTGTATAAATGTGTACTCAATCATTTTTCAGCAACTTTGCTTCTAATGAAAACAAAGCTAGTTTGGCATGTCTATCTTCTTATGTCAAGGCAATTCGTTTTCCGAAATCGCCCGAAGTTTTCTCACAAGAAAACTTTGGGGCGACTTAGGAAAACAAAGCGATCCGAGGCAGCTCGGGGAGATTAGTCACAAGCGTGTGTCTCTGTGTTTAATGTTTGCTGTCCTTTCCTCAGCTATTTCAAGGTCATTAATGCACAGTGTTGCCTAAAACGGAGAGAAAACCCTATTCTGAGGGTTAGAATGCTAGTTACATGTGTAGTTTCCAGTGTTAGCAAGAGATTCTGCCTCCTATGTTAAAGAGAAATATAGAAATACAGGTATGGGACCTATTATCCAGAATGCTCTGGACCTGGGGTTTTTCCAGTTAACAGATCTTTCCATAATTTGTATCCTCATACCTTAAGCCTACTAGAAAATCATGTAAATGTTAAATAAACAAATAGGCTGGTTTTGTTTCCAATAGGAATTAATTGTATCTTAGTTGGGATCAAGTACAAGCTACTGTTTTATTATTATATTATTATTTATATTATATAAAAATTCTAATTATTTGGATGAAATGAAGTCTATGGGAAATGGCCATTCCGTAATTCTGAGCTTTTTGGATAACTGGTTTCCGGAAAATGGAGCCCATACCTGTAACACATTTGAATCATAAAAGTTGCTTTTTTAGATGATCATAACCTCTAGTAATTTCCTAAATAGGTGTGTGTGTGTGTGTGGGGGGGGGGGTTACTTTGAGAATAATTCCCACACTAAGATTGTACTGTACATGTGGATACAAATTGCCTGTACTAGTATCTTATGGTCCTGCAAAGGCTTGTACATACACAGTACTATACAACTCTTAAGCTGGCCATAGATGCAAAGATCCGATCTTACGAATCAACGTACGATCGGACTTCCTCATCTTCCGACCTGCAGCTAACCATTCAGATCAAAGTCTTAACAGTCAGATCAAATAAAGTACGTGTAGTAAAGAACAGATCAGCAATGTTCTGTCCCTGACAGCAATCGTACAATATTCTTGTCCGACAAAGCTAGTGACAGTCTCCCACTGAAAATCATACGATCGGCAATACACGCAGAGATATTATCGGCAGCCGACAGAAATTTTCTAACCTGTCCAATCGACCAAACGACCGATCTCCGCCGGACGAAAAATGTCTGGACTCTCCACACATGGGCCAAAAATCGGATCTTTGCATCTCTGGCCAGCTTTATGGAGACATGAAGGAGATCTTTTCATGTTCAGAGCCACCATATAGCGAGCCGGAACTGCCAAAAGTTGCTTGCAAAAACATACTCAAACTTCTGCTCTTGCCTATATTTACAAGGTTACAGGTAATTTTGGTTAAAAATGTTTTATTTCAAATCTTAAGAGTATCTCCCAGGATCAATGACCCGTGTTTGGGGGGGGGGGAAACACACAGAAAATTGATTGCCTTTCTTTCCCTGTGTATATATACTTAAATGTCTATATATATATATATATATATATATATATATATATATATATATATATATATATATATATATATATATATATATATATATATATATATATATATATATATATATATACACACACACACACACACACGCTGTATACACAAATATACAGACATACACACACATATAGGTTTACACATTTACGAATATACACAAAAGTACCTTTAGCCCTGGATATTTAACCTGTCAGGGAAGAGTTATGTCCCTTTGCAAGTGCAAGTCCCACTGGCTTTCCTTGTAGTTTCTTTATTCTATTCCTTCCATCAGTTTACTTACACATTTCTGCCCTTTTCCAGCCTCACTATATGGATTGATAAATAGGCAAAATTATGTTTTAAATGCCTTTTTTCTACAAGAGAGAGTAATTTATTAGCTTAATCAGAAACTGACTGACTGCCTAGAGTTGCACAGTTGCCATTCTCAATTAAGGAGACGCCCAACAAATCATTTTTGTGCAGAGCCAGTACTATTGTTTTTGCCCAAATACCTTTATCAGTACTAATGTATTCACATTTCCAATACACATTAATTACAAATATTTGTTCATTTTAAAAAGTATTTGTAAATATAACTGCTATTGAAAGCAGGGTCTTTCTGGCCCCCTTCTATTCTCTGCTCTAACAGGAAGCCATAACTTGCTTCTCATTGATGCAACCACAATTGGTTCAAAACATCTGCCTTCACCCTGTTTCCATCAACCATTTTATCTGATTCCAACGCCAATTTGCTTCATTGTTTTTTTATGCATGCTCAATTGACCTTCTACTTTTGAAATTTCAGAAGAGTTGTTGCTAACCTGAGAACGATGGCAGAATAGCCAGAAAAACAAGGCAAAGCACCAAACTTTCAGTTGAGTGACCCCCATTTGGAAAGGGAGTTCACTTTAAAACAGGGTCATTCGAGTTTAGTCCTAGGGCACCTGTTTTACTATTTTGGGAACTGCAGTTCAGCAAATACAGGAGAACAAAGGTTGGCCTAACTTTAAATTTAAAGGGCAATTATAAACCAGAAAATGTATTTGTAGTCATATGGTCATCACCCTATCCTGGGGTGATGACCATGTTGAAGAAATCTAGAGGGTAAGTGAAAGATTCTTTGATGAACTATGCCAAGAATCTTATATAAGAATGCAATGTGTCTGACCTTCCCTTCCAGCCAGGGTTTCAAGAACACCTTTGGCTTCATATAAAGACTGATCTCATAAAAAAGAAACCAAGGCCTAACTCCTCTCAGGATTTCCATAATATTTTTCTAAAGACTGAGCATGAGGCACAATCCAAGCCTGCAGCTCCAAGCTGTGTGCGCATTCCAAAATCAACAGAATTGAGGAAGTCCAATTTTCAGGCTGAGCTGAGCAATCAACATTATCATCGTGGGATATGACTGACGATGACACTGCATCAACAAACCTTGGTTTGGCAGGGGGTTCTGACAGCTAAATATGTTGCACTGCTGTGAGAGCAAGTGCAGGATATGGAAAGACATCTCGCACCGGCTTAATATAGAACACATTTCCTTTTTGCCTTTGACTTGATGCAAAGCAGCTGCTTACAGACTACTTGAAGGGGAAAAAAATATATAAGAATGCGTAAAGCACAAAAACATTCTTTATTTTATCAGTAAAGCTGCTTTTAAGCCACAGAATCTAGAATTGTAGTGCTGTACAATGAAATAGTTTATATACCAAACATACAGATTACTTGCCATTACTCATTAATACAGGAGGTAAAAGTGGCCCTGCTCAATACAGCTTACAAACTAGGAGTAGGGGTATGAGACACAAGGTTGTGCCATCTTTCCTGTGAGCATCCATGTGCAAGGCACTTTGGAACTGTAACTCTTGGGGGTTACGTTTTAAATTCCTATTCTTGGACGTTCCTGTCTCTGCTCTGTGTTTCAGATGGGACACTTTCCATTTACATGTGTTAGGAGTGATGACAGGTCGAGAGGGTCCACTGCTGTTTTCAACTACATAGAAAAGCAGACAAAATGCACCATGCCCCATAGCCCTAAAACTATAGCCTTGGTCAAATCTCTATACTAAAGAGTGCTTTATGGTGTTGGGATCCTGAGTTCCATTTTGACCAGGGCACTGTCTACATGAAGAGCAATGTTTTTATGCTCTCCCTGTGTGATTTCCCCTGGGTGCTCCAGTTTTTTTCTCTCACTTCAACACACACTGACTGGTTAATTATCTCCTAATTAAACTGACCCTAATGTGTTTCTGAGGTAGAGAAATCAACTTTCTTTCTAAAGTGATAATATTGTATGTTGGTATAATATGAATAGACTGAGCATGTATTAAGGTTCTGTGCAAGTTTGGTGGCAAAGAACCCCAATACTTCAGAGAAGTTTTTCTTCCTTTGCGAAACACCCCATTTTATTCTGCGAGCTAACTAAACATTGTGGACTCTAGTGCCGAGACATTTTCAGTGACCTAGCTACTCTGATTTAAAATTGCAAGACAGTGTTAGAGGGTTAATGTGAGGTGAACACAAGAGGGGAGTCATAGGTGATAAAACAATACATCAGGTGGGTAAGGAAAGAAAGGAATTGCTATGAATAAATTTGGCTATGGCTATACACAGGCTGACATTAGGTTCTTCAAGTCAGCAGCTTGAAGGCCCATGTATTGGGTAAAAATAACAGATTGCCTGACCAATATCTTCCCCTGGCTTGGCCAGATACCTATCTGGCAGGTTTGGAAATCCTGTTGGTCGAGGACCATGTCAAACTGCTGATGCAGCCCTCATTATTGTTGGCTTAGGGGCCCAGCTATCATATAAGTCAAGCTTGGTCCACAACTAGGGTGGCCACAGCAGGCAAACAACTGCTAATTTGGTGCCATCACCAACAAGTGGTTCTTTCCATACACATCAATTTTAAGATGATGTTGAGATGGTAGTGTGTTGGGAGGTTGATGAAACTTCCGTCAAGTAATGCTACAACTATAAACACACGTTGGCCCTCTTTACCTCTTGTATCAGTTATCTATCGCAAATAGATAAGGGGTAAAAGATACAAAGAGCTCTGTGGAACATATTGGCGCCCATTATGTTTTACCACCTGCAATTCACTTTATTGCCAAAATGGGAAAACATTTGGAGGAGGAATGCTCCTGTTCTCACTCTTTAATACACAAAAAGTCTGTACTTCTTCTATATTACAGGCTTTCTGTTTTATTTACACTCTAAGTTTAAAGATGTGCCATACTCTATGCCCTCCAACAACTGCTGAACTAAAATTTCCATCACCCTCTGCCAGTACTTGTGACAATGACAGTACAGTGCAGTTTAGCGAAATTGCCAATTGCTGTCCTGGGTACATCTAAAAGAACTGCATTAAAGGTCAATTAGGGAAGGAGCTGAGATGAACGCATAATTGCTCCTCCAGATGTTCTTGGAACCAAAGGCCGATAATACTAACTGTTTCCTGTATCTTTGACCTTGTTATGAGTCAAGGGGAGCTCTGACAAAAGGTCAGACCTTCAAGCAGGGCCTGAACAACCACTGCCCTAAAGTACAAAGTCATATATAATAGGGAACTGAACCGAGCATATTAGAAATTATTAAAATTTTTAAGGGTTTACATTAACCCCATAATGCATGAAACATGATATGAAAGGACCTACAACTAAAAACTGTTTATATTCGTATTTTCAGGATTATCATTCTACATGTAAAATATTTCGGAAGAATAAAGATTTGCCTGAGGTTAATTTTCACACCAAGGTGATTTTTAATAACTACGAAGAAGCAGGTTTTCACAGCAGAAGCGATAATCCACCAGAGGGCAATTTTTGCTCCATCCTTCAGTAAATCTAGTCTGAAAAGTTAATATTTAAATGACCTTCCAATTTTAGCCTGTGGTGCTAAACTGCATTTCCCAGGTTCCTCAGCCGGCGTCTGGCTATGAAAAGAAGCTAGGAGTGGCTGGTCAACAAACGCTGCTCAGTCACAAGCTGGAGGCTGCTTATCCTTGAGTAAATATACAGCTATAATATTGTATTCTTTTGCTAAATCTGTAAGCAGAAGTGCTTTTTCTTTAGCAGGGCTTCTGTTTGAGTGGATCAAGCAAAGAAATTATATTGTGTTTTTTACTGCCAGAGGAGAAGGCCACAGAGGACATCAACCCTTCTTTTTCAGCTGTAATAACATCTGAGCGAGGCATCTCCTAGAAACAGAATGACCATATTTTCACTCAGCAGGAAAAGCCCATCAAACAATATAATTGTTCACTGAAAGGATTAAACGGTACACAAAAGAGTTATAATGCGTAAAAGGTTACTGAATGCCCTGAAGTGTACACAGCAAAGCAAATACTATTCAGCACGAGGTGACACACCTAAATAGTCCTTTTATTGTGTCCACCCACAATCCATAGAATCAAACGGATCTGTGAGTCCTAAGTATATGGATACAACCTAAATGTATGCATCATACACTGCAGTGGTTCCCAAATCATGGGGTTGGCCCTTTCTGGAATAAAATACTGGCCTTCCTATATGTTTGTAAAGCACAATTTCTACCAGTCAGGTGGCAATTCTAGATGGTCCACCTAGGGAGACCCTGAAAAGTGTCTGATGGGAGCCTTGGATGAAGATTACTTAGGGTAAGATTTAAGGAAAATGCTTGTTTGTGTCCATAGACGGTCTTAGAAACTTAGCCTGAAGGTCAGTTAGGGTGACATTGATGATTTGATCACTGATGATTTGTTTTGATTGTGCTTCTATGAGCATGAAATAGAGGAAAATTAAAATATCAAAAACCATATATATTTCAGAATTAAAGCAATAGGCTTTAAGTATCTTCAGCACATTATCCTTAGTCAGACCGTGTGACAGCAAGGTTTTGAACTTACCAATAAAAGTAAATTTTTAGTGCCATAATTGCATGAAGTTACAATTACACAGTTACAGGGCTGTTGCCATTCATATCAGAGATACTATAGTGCAACAGTGAAAGTGACTAGTCGAGTGGACCATTTAGTTTTCTCTAAAATGCTGATTTTATTTTTATAGAATTTTCCTGAGTTTATACTTGTCTAGAAAAAAAAAAGGGTTTGGTCACTTTTCACAGTATTACTGTTGGCACTGGCAGTAGACAAGGTTAATCCTTCCTTCCTAATTTTTTATAGTGTTTGCACCAAAAATAACATTTAACAAATAACAGAACAGTGTATCCAAGCCAGTTCTGAATTGTGTGTGTGCGATAAAAATGTTCTGAGCTTTAATGTGTGTAAATACATTATCATCATCATTTATTTATATAGCGCTGACAAGTTACGCAGTGCTTTACCTTAGTTATAACAAACGGGGAATAAATGGTGAATAACAGACAAGGGTTTACAGAGTACAATAGGATTAGAGGGCCCTACATGCGAGAGTTTACAAACTAAAGGTTAGGGTACAATTGAGACATTAGGATTTTAGAAACAATTTTGTGATTTATGATACAGCAATGATTGATTGATTGATTAATTAAGGTACATTGAATAAGATTCTTTAAAAAGGTGGGTCTTTAAGCAGCGTTTGAAAGTTTGGAAATAAGTTGAAAGTCTGACATCTCGAGGCAGAGAGTTCCAGAGAAAAGCAGAGGCTGAGAAGTCTTGTAGACGAGAATGGGCAGGAGTGATGAGAGGAGAAGCGAGGCGAAGGTTCAGAAGCAGAGCAAAGGTTGCGTAAAGGAGTGTATTTGGAGATCAGAGATGTAATATATAGGGCTTCATTATTATGGACCTTGAATGTAAGTGTGAGTAATTTGAATTTGATTCTAGAGGAGATTGGGAGCCAATGAAGGGATATGCATATGGGAGCAGCTGATGTTGAGCGGTGAGATAGATGATTGTCTAACAGCAGCATTTAGAACGGATTGGAGTTGTGAAAGGTGACTTGTGGAAATACCTGCGAGGAGTAGGTTGCAGTAATCAGATGATGAGCAACTGAATCAGTCAGAACTGAAATATGGTCGTATTCGGGCAAAGTTGCACAGCTGAATACGACAAGATTTTGCAAGTGTTTGGATGTGTGGTGAAAAAGACAGATGTGAGTCTAGGATAACTCCTAGGCAGCGTGCCTGTGTGGTCAAATGAAAGGTGGTGTTGCTTACTGTGAGTGATATCTGAGGGACAGGGGAAGATCTTGGAGGAAATATAATGAGTTCCGTTTCTGAAAGATTCAGTTTCAGGTGGCGCCGAGACTTAATATGAGCTGCAGATACTGCTAGACCTGCAACCTTAGCCCTAGTGCCTGCCTTAGGTGTTTTACTATGACCACCTTCCTCTTCCATTAGCAGCAGATCCTTTCCTCCACCATTAAGTCAAGTACAGGACGGGGTCACAATTAAAGTCGATTAATAAAGGTTTCAGCATGCTTAGGATTGGTAAATTGTGGTTTACAGTCTTTGTGACCCATGCACTATTAGAGAGAGCTTTTAGAGGGGATTCTAGTCAGGGTTACTTTTCAGATTGAGTAACCTCTGTGCTGTGTTTAGAGAGGCTACTCCATCCCTCAAGAGCCAAGAACAGTAACAGAATAGCAAAGGGACAGAGAAGCCCTATGCAAGGAGGCAAAATCATTCTAAATAAGCCTTCACCAGGACACCTTGTTCACTTTAGTGGCTGCCAGAGAGGGTGGGGTCCAGGAGTTAGCTGTGCGACCCATAAAGATTTACTTGTCAATTTGGTCTGTTTGGATTTATTGATAATGATTATCATTCCCTTTATTGAAATCCCAGCGCCCTTCTACACACATAATATAGCTCAGAACCAAGAGTTGGAATTGTAGGCCGGCAAAAACAAAGAATACCAACCCAGATAGGAAAAATGCAATCTCATTCTTATAAAGGAAAAGCACCAAGTGGGAAAATAAGAACTTCAAAGCTGCAGCGAAACATGCTAACTACTCTACTCAATGTAACTACTCTACTCAATGTATCCACTGTGGACAAATGAACTGAGCGTCCTAGCGTGGCACTATGAATATTCTGGGGTGTAAAATCAGGGTTCTACTGTATATAGCACATATAAAAAGGATCAGCACTCCCAATTATGTTCAACCATGATCTTTATTGATACAACATGCTGCAGTATCGTTCCAAAGTTTTGGTCCTCCTGTTGATCCATTGGATAGGCTATATGACTATTTTGGTCATGAACCAAAATGCAGGCACTTTCTGGAGTTTTTAATCTCACTCACGTTATTTGATTCCATTTCTTTTTATACACAATCAAGTTTTTTCCAAAAATTAAAAAAGCTAGCTAGGTTTTAAATTTAAAAATAAAGACAATAAAAAAAAAGAGATGCAAGAAAACACCAGATCTTTTTTCTGTTTTTTTACTTTGTATTGCCCCAACCCGAGGAACGATCATTATTAAAGCAAATATTAGGCTTCGTCTAGCAGTTTCAAGATCCTTACTATGGTTTTAAGTCTCAAAATTTAGTGTACAATACACTTGTCTAGCTTTGCCCCAAGCCTCTCCATTTTAATTCAGATCATCTTTTGGCTTCTCTTTCCCCCACAAAATGGTGTGAAACATCCTGCTGATGATTTTCTCTGTGCTTTATCTTGAATGAATTCATTAGCCAGTTGCTGCAGCTCCCTTTCATCAATCTGTCTTAACTCAATTACCATACAACAGCTGCTGTGCTAGGCAGAGTATCCCAGGGATTTGCTTGTGACCTACTCACTGTTATTTCTTAAATTACTTATAGCTGCAATGTATTGTAATTTCCTTCAGCTTGTGCACCTCACCTTACTTAACCTTTTAAACAACCCCATCCACACATTTCACAGGCACTATAACATCGATCAGTTTTAAAGAATGTAATTTCTATGTTTCCATTTTTTTGACCATCAGTCTGTACATTAATCCAACCAAAGGAGAAAGCATGTGCATGGGATCATTGTCCTATTCACATCTGGATAAAACCAAATTTAATCCAGCCATCCAAGTAACTGTCTGGAATCACCACCATCTGGCCATCTATGTTCAACCAAATTCTACTTCTGGCTTTGGCAGTGGCTTGGCTTTTGGAGGGTAGAAAAAAAAGGCAAAAAAGGTAGTGATGAAGATAAAGGAGCTTTGGGTGGCAAAAGAAAATATGGAGAGACTTTAACAGAAAGAATAAAGTTAGCCATACACCTTAAGATTTGATTGTCTGATAAGGGTGCCACCTGTTTGGTTTTGACACTGTCGGTTTCAGTACTGCCTGTCCAGGTTTCAGAGTTCTGAAAACCCTAATTGGACCAGTCTCTGCCTATTGCCCCACCCACTGATCACTAGGGACGTATTTATATAGGCCAACATGAACTTATCCTTATGGTGGCAGCTTTAGGGGGTAACCCATGGGTACCTATTTATAAACAAAAAACAATTTAGTAGCCAATAAACCTGCCAATAGCTTCAAGGCTGTCACTGCTACTCAAAGGGCATGTAGTAACCATGCCACTGTCTGTTCAGGTGTACACCACCATAATACAAAAAAAGGCACATCTAGACATAAAAATAAAAAATTATGGAGGCCAGTCTGTAGGCAGTTTAATGACAACCCTTCGTGTTGCTAGAATGTAGACATTCTATGAAATGTGTTTTCCCATCCAGCCTCCTACATATAGGCAAGAAAGAGGCCAGTATGCTAAGCCCAAGGGACCAATGTTCAGCAAATTGGCACAATATGTAAAGCATTTTACTGGGGACACAGTACATATCCACTGCCGCAACGTGTAAACATACATGCACACACTTAATATGTAGCAGAGTGTTTTCTGAGGGGCACACATTCCATTTCAACAGACAGAACACATCTTGCATTATTAATACTAAATACCACTGAAAACTTGCTGAGCAGATCAAACACCCTCTCTATGTAGGCCAACTGTTTTATTAATAGGGTGCTAAAATGTTTTTCAGAATGACTCTCTGTGCTCATTTCATCTCCCTTATATGTGGCCCTATACCTGTCAGCATAAGCAGTTCCCAGACACAAACTGATTTCTGGTGACAGGGCCAAAGCAGGCTCAGAGCCATGTAGCAAGACTATGGCTCTCAAATCCCAGTACCCCCGTGAAAGTTGAAGTTCAGCTATTGTTGGGATATATCTCTGCCAGCGCAGCTTTGGCAGCCAGTGGGATGTGGGGAATTCTAGTTCACAGCTGGAGGGCAGCTTCCATATTCCTATTACAATTAAGCAAAAGGAGTAGGTGATGTTGGTTGGACACTAAAACAAAAATATAAAAAAAGATTATTAAATCTCTAATAACATGCAATTCGATTTGTACTGTTACCGGGGCAATTTTGGATAAGGCCACTCCTGAAATTAGTCTCCCTAAAGAGGGGCATTTGGTGGTTTGTTGTACTAATTCTCCCAACGTCAAATTCAGAACTGGTCTGACAATCTGCATGAACCGACTGTTTCCTGTTTTCACAGCCCATCCACTTCCCATACTTTTAATTTCCTAGGCCTGTGTGAGTGTGTCAATATAACATCCGCAAATGAGAATGCAAATCCAGTCACTGCATGTAACTCTCTTCATAGGAATCATCTTGATTTTTTTTTTAATGAAGCCTCCCCACACACACCCTTCCACCGCAATCCATTCACATCTCTACTTCCCTACCCAATACTCCTAATATTTCCACTCCATATTGGCCCCTCTGTCCTGCTGTGTCAGTCTAGGATACTGCCAGCCAAACTGCAGTGGCTTATCTCTTTCCATGTTTCACAACAATCTCTGAGGAGAAACAGTTCCAAGGAATCCATTTTGCTACATCATACAATCCCATGGTGCACCTTTTTCACAATTCCCCTTACATTCACACTATTTGCTCTGTTCCAAATCCCATGTCAGGTTAGGAATACAAAACTATAAGTGTGTGGGAATACTACATTATCTATACACAAGAAAATATATCACATCTTAGGACAATTTTCATAAGTTTTAGGTCAGTTGTCAGTGAGAGGGGACCCAGGGGTTTGCACACTCTAAAAGCTGTCTGCACATGCTCCTACTTTCAAGTGAGCCCAAGCATAAAGTCTCAAGTTGCCAATGCAAGCCACAGATTTAACTGACACAGGCTATTGCTCTCCTTTAGCATGTACTGAAGGCAGCGAAAGAAAGGGTCTCTCGAGGCTCATGTCACATTGTCTGAGCAAGCAGCAGTAACAGCTGCATGGGAATTGTTTTGCTCAACACAAGGTATGCACAATGCAACCCCAGCACAAATCACTAAGCTGGCTCCCACAGGAACAGATTCCCTTTCATTGTATATATTTGCTTAAAATTAGCTTTCTTATGAATATGAGAGGGCCTACAATTTTTATGAAATGAGATGGACACAGCTGCTGAAAAAACAAAGAAGGTTGCCCAAATTGCTAACAGCCTCATAGAATGGGGCTTTGAGTTGTAGGGATGATAAGGATCAGAAAGGTGTGAGATTTCAATCTATACAGCTGGAGCAGAACTCGCTGCATAAAATCACAGCAAAATGTGCAAAATGGCTATGAGGAGAAGCATGGGTGATTGTAATGTCTATACCTGGTCAAATTTGAAAAGCTTGCTTTGGCAAGGTAATATAATAGGGTCGCCAGCTGTCTGGATATATAATATATATTCCATTGTGGTAATGTACAGAAATAAAATTAGAAAAAAAAGTTGTCTGTCCAAATATTTATGGGCCTAACTGTATATACAGTATATATACTATTGGGATTCGGGCACTCACTAAATAATGTAGAACGACTGCCTGGGTGCAATCCTTAAACTTTTACTTTAATTAATAAGGTTTAACTTTGTAATTTAAGATGTACAATAGCGCCTGGATAGGTCATCCAATATGAGCAGTGCCCACTGTCTAATAGGGAATAGTTAATGGGTAGCGTTGCAATTTTCATTTTATTTTAATTGGCTGGGTAAAACCCCTGGTCACGTGGGTTCTCACACTGTGGATCTGGTCTTGTATGTCAGTTATACCACAAACAAACTTGCTCTTCACTGGGACTTTTTGCTTCCTGTAGCTCGGATACTTCAAACTGTGTCAATATACTTGAGAAGAGGTTTTATCACTGTATTTAAACACGCAAGCGATGTTTATGGTCATTTAACACTAGAACATTGTGATCTAGGATTGGCTCATTTGAATATGTTTGAGACACTTACTAACCAATCATCTGGCATCACGTCACACACACCCCCTGCCTGACACACTCCCCACTTGTCTGTTCCTGTATATGAACCGTTTGTTGCAGTGTTGTGTTCACTTTGAAAAAGGCTGGTGTTCCAGCTGAAACGTCAGTTTCTGTGCCCACATTATATAAAATTTTTTGATTATTTGTAAGTGCTCCTTCTTGAGGATGATATATACAGTATATAGAGAGAGAGAGAGAGAGAGAGAGAGAGAGAGAGAGAGAGAGAGAGAGAGAGAGAGAGAGAGAGAGAGAGAGAGAGAGAGATTGCAGGTACATAAAGGGGCAGATTTATTAAAGGAAAACTATACCCCCCCAAACAATGTAGGTCTCTATAGAAAGATATTGCATAAAACAGCTCATATGTAAAATCCTGCTTCCTGTAAATAAACCATTTTCATAATAATATACTTTTCTATTAGTATGTGCCATTGGGTAATCATAAATAGAAAATTGCCATTTTAAAAAATAAGGGCCGCCCCCTGGGATCATAGGATTCACTGTTCTCACAAACATACCAACAAACCATACATGTTAGGTCACATGAGCCAATTAACAGACAGAGTTGTGTCTTTTGCTTCCTCACTTCTTCCTGTTACAGTTAGAGTTGAAGTATTTCTGGTCAGGTGATCTTTGAGACAGCACACAGACCATCACAAAATGGTGGCACAAGGATGTAAAATGGCAAAATTTACTTAAATATATATTCCAGTTTGGTAAGATTCTTTAATATGCCACTTAATATGATATGATATGATATCTGTTGCTTAAGTGTTCATTTTGGGAGTATAGTTTTCATTTAAGGGACGAATTGAAAATTTGAATGAAAATTTTCACATTTTTTTATGGTCAAAACTCTCAAATTCGAATTCTGAATGATCCAAACTTGAGTCGAGTTTTAATTCAAATTCGAATTTCGAGATTTATCATACTTTGGCCCTTTAAGAACTATTTGACTATTGGCCACCTAAAACCTGCTAAGTTCATGTATAAGTCAATGGGAGAGGTCCAGTGACCATTTTTATGCTGTTAGTAGCCTTCCTGACATTTCGAGTTTAGTTGAATTCGAATCAAATTCGATTTGAGTTTTCGGTTGGGAATATTCGTCCGAGTTTTAGATATTTGATTTTATTTTTTTTTAAAAAAAACCCCATTCGAATTTGAAGTAAATTGAATTTAATAGAGTTTAAAAAAACGCACATGAATTCGAAATTCGAACTTTAATAAATGTGCCTCAAAATGTTATAGAGACTTATTTTTTTCTCTTTTATATTTTAAACTACGATTTTTAAATATAATCTTATCCAAATTATAAAATGTTTTTTTTGGAGAATACATACACACTGCTCCCAAGCAGGAAGTCAAATATTAATTAGCAACCTATTCATTACCCAAAGTTAAAATAACTTTGGAGATTATTTGCCTGCAGTCTTCAAAATAGAACATTCTGTAAAACTGCAAATTATATTAGCTGAGATAACACACAGAAGGCACAAAGTGAAATGACAAAACAGGGCTAACATAAAAATGCAGGAAAATAACTGATGTACTTGCAAAAATGAACCACTTATAAAATGAATTTATAATAGTAAAACCATAATCACATGCACCTAAAAATATAAATACACAAAATAAATTAAATTGTATCATAAGTACTGTTTCATCAGCGTACTGTATCGGTATACATAATATATGTTTTAGAGGCACCAAGGTCCTGCTTACTTGCTATTATTAACCTTAAATTTCATGTAAGCAGTGGAATATCTGTGTTTTTCAGATTATCACTGATCTTGCCCTGCTTATTTCTGTCTGTCTGAGAGCTCTATAATAAATCACACCCAGGCTCTTTGACAGGAAGCAGATATTAGTCACACATTTACTTAGAAATAGGGGATCCCCCATACAGAGTCGTCCTTGCTACAAAATACTATGTACGGTTTCAAATGAAAATGTTATATACTTTATTGATAGCATCCACATCAGAGATCATTGGGGAAAACTGGTTGGTTTAGTAATTGATCCTATTTCAAATTAGGAATGCAAAGCATGCTTTGGGTCATAAAAGTACATCTGTTGGTCAACCTTTTGCTCTTGAGACGGGAAACATTTGGCATGTCCTCCCTGGTATCCATGCTCTAAAAATTAACTGCAGGTTGAAAACAGATGTCAGGAGATCAACTTGCTCCCTTACTGATCTCTATAGGAGTATTAGATGACCATGTCAAGTTGGACAGCAGTGGAAATCTAACTAAAAGCAAAAGCAACTTCTTCAACAATGCTATGTTTTTCTTGCTAGAAATGGGATAAGCTTGCCTAGGCTGTATCCCTACTGGAGCTAATTTACTAACATGGTTACTATTGCAGTTATCTGTAGCAACCAATCAATTTCATTTACGTTTCTAACTCTTATACTAATAAATGCAGGGGCATAAATCTAGACAATGCAGACCCTGTAGTTACAGGAGTGTAAGGAGCCTACAAAAGCCAAAATTAATGAGCAACTTTAGAATATCTTGGTACAATAGGTCAACTTACCAATAATTTGGGGCCCTAATTTGGATTTGCTCTGGGGTTCAGTAACATCTACAGTATTTACGCCACTGACTAAAGGTCACCTAGGGCGCTTGGCCCAGCGCTGCTACCAACAACTACAGGGTGTAGTAAGACGGCAGCTAGGCCTCAATCAGGATCATTCTGCAAACATTGGCATGCATACTTTTTAGCTGGCTAAAAGGCCCCAGCATTTTGGGTCTGAAAAACAACACCGACTGTGCTTTCAGGCGTTTCCCTTTCAAGTCGATAGGTGGAAGTAAGGGTTGATTTCGGATGCCAGAGCAGTAAGTCATCTATGGAGATATTGTAGCTTATCTAGAAGGGAGTGATAATGCTTAGATAGCCTGGTTTATTGTTGCCGGTAGCCTTTGTATATGAAAAGAGATATTTCTCTAAAGAATGCATAATCTGTTAAATATTAATTTCAGTGGGGTTGAAAAAAACGAATGAATAAAAGTTTAGCAATAAAAGTAATAGTGTCCCTTTAGTCCTAAACATAGAGCAAAATGCACTTGGCTATAAAGCAATTATAACCTTGAACAGAGAAACAGCCATTGTGTTGGATACATTCAGTGTTAAAATTACAAATATATTTACTATAAATCTCTAACTGTAATAAAGAAGTAACCATAATACACTGTAAAAGTTTTGAAAACATTGCCTGTTGCTCATCAGCGAAGAGTTTTTAATTCCAGGAAAATTAACAGATCACTTTTGTTATTAGAACAAGGGCAATGTCTTGTCTTCAAGTCTATATTTAAACAGCTAAAAAAAAATGACTGTTACAATTTTCCTCAGTCACAACTGACCTATTGGAGGTAATGTAATGAATAACGGGAACAAGGCTTGTTTTGGGTCTAAAGGGTCAATACCAAGCAATCGAATATTTGGTTTCAAACAATACTTACAGTATACAGTAAAAGCACCTGTTATTCAGTCCCCACATTGTGACAAACAGCAACTGTGGCTATACACCAATGGATGCCAAATGACTGGGCCCTATTTTTCCACCTAATGGTGGACCAACTTTAACTGACATGATCATTGGCCTACAGGCTAGAATTCTAATATGGGCTTATGCAGACCCATTACAAAAGAGATTTATCAGCATCCCATTATTATTTTATTATAGGCAGGTCATCAGGAGGCTCCCATATATGGACCAATAAGCTGCTGACTCGTAGGGCAGAATGAGACAACTTTCAGGGAGATATTGGTCAAGCAGGTCATCAGGAGGCTCCCATACATGGGCCAATAAGCTGTTCAGCTCCAGTCTGGAAGGACAGAGTCAGCAGCATTTGTCAGTCCATGTATGGACACTTTTACTCTTTGAGATGCCCATCAAACAAGAATTATAAGTTAGTCTCATAAATGTTATGGTGAAAGGCACAAGACAGCATCTAATAAGACATTACTCAGTGATATCAATAATTATCAACCCTTGCAGGGGAGCTTCGTTTATTACTCTCCAGTTTTTTGGCTTTGGGTTTATCAGACATACAATGAGTCATTGTGATTCCTGTTAACGTTAACCGTTAACGCACAGTAGTTACCCCACATTCTATAATGTATGACACAAAAGATATGCAAGTCATACGATATTTTATATTTATGGGGTTTTTTTGCAGAAAAAAACAAACTTTATTACTATAGCATTAAAATATAGCATTAATGTTCTGTGACTAAGTTAAATTGGTAGCCCCGCTGGATGGACAATATCAATCTAACAAATCGTGCAAACTATATGCAGTAGTCATTTCCATCCACATTGCTCTGTGGGGTTGAAAGGCAGATGGAAATTTGGTCAAATGTATTCTTCACAATCGTATGCTTATTTTGAATGAACACCGTGTGCAGCTAATTCTCAAATGATATTATACTAGCCTTCTCTACAACCCTGGGTATATTTGTCCTTTAAAGGGATACTGTCATGGGAAAAACATTCTTAATTTTTTTTCAAAAAGAATCAGTTAATAGTGCTGCTACAGCAGAATTCTGCACTGAAATCCATTTCTCAAAAGAGCAAACAGATTTTTTTTAAATTCAATTTTGAAATCTGACATGGGGCTAGACATATTGTCAATTTCCCAGCTGCCCCAAGTCATGTGACTTGTGCTCTGATAAACTTCAATCACTCTTTACTGCTGTACTGCAAGTTGGAGTGATATCACCCCCCTCCCTTTTCCCCCCCAGCAGCCAAACAAAAGAACAATGGGAAGGTAACCAGATAACAGCTCCCTAACACAAGATAACAGCTGCCTGGTAGATCTAAGAACAACATTCAATAGTAAAAACCCATGTCTCACTGAGACACATTCAGTTATATTGAGAAGGAAAAACAGCAGCCTGCCAGAAAGCATTTCTCTCCTAAAGTGCAGGCACAAGTCACATGACCAGGGGCAGCTGGGAAATTGACAAAATGTCTAGCCCCATGTCAGATTTCAAAATTGAATATAAAAAAAATCTGTTTGCTCTTTTGAGAAATGGATTTCAGTGCAGAATTCTGCTGGAGTAGCACTATTAACTGGTGCGTTTTGAAAAAAAACATGTTTTCCGATGACAGGATCCCTTTAATTCGGGTTGAGTTGATGCCACAGTGTGGAATTTCAACAAAATTAAATTCAACGGAAAGGTTTATTATCATTAAACTACAAAGATACTCTTCCAGATTGTGCAGTACTGTGTAGTGTAGTGTATCACCATTTTTCCATTTGCAGGTAGAAAATGATATCCTTGTATCTAATGTCTGTCTGGGCCCAGTGTTTTTCCTGGCAGATACAAGTCACAAGGTAGGACCCATCAAAAAACTAAGTTGAAAAAAATGTAAAACAGGAAAAAATGGGGGGGGAGTAATCAGAATTAGATGTGTAATTATGTGATGTATGTCATTAGAGTTTCTAACCTGTCTATCGGACATCTGCCTGAATTTTGGACAGGCCAATAATCTGCCATCTCATTAAGGAGGGTCGGAATTAGGGCAGGGGCACACAAAGCTACTGGAGGAAATTAGTCGCCCAGTGACAAAACGCTTCTTGGGCTGACTAATCTCCCCAAACGCCTCCCCGCCGGCTAGAATCGAAATCGCCGGCGGGAAGGCACACGGAGCACTTTGTTTTCCAGAATCGCTCGACGTTTCCTCGTGAGGCAATTTCGGAAGACTTCGGAAAATGAAGCGTTCCGAGTGCCATCCTGCTGGCGATTTAGATTCTACCCGATGGGGAGGCAGTTCGGGGAGATTAGTCGTCGAAGAAGAAGCGATTTGTCAGTGTATTGCCAGCTTCACACAAGTTGACATGGACATCAGATGAACTTGCTGGACGATAATTCCAAACAATTTTCCCTACGTTTAACTACACAGGCAAAGCACTCACCTATATGATCTGCAGCACCTAATCTTTGTTATCACTTATGCAAAAGAACATAGATAAAGCATTCCCTTTCTTTCTCTCCTTTGATGTATTGAAGAAAGTGTGTTTGAAATAATCAATGTATTTTTTTAAATATCCTATTATACTTTTTTAAAAATATCATTTTATATGTAACAAAATAAACGTTTCATTCAGAGGCAGTTTTCCGGTACATAAATCGGAGTGTATCAAAATTAAAATTTCCAGGGACAGTATTTGCCTGATAATTCCATTCAATAACAAGTCACAAACTGTAGGTAATTGTTTTCATGCTCTGAATCAGACAGAGAGCAAATTGTGCCTTGTATCAGAACTGTAACTTTACACTAATTTAATGTTTGCCCATTATTCAATTCAGAGAAACTAGGAAGCCACTCATTCCAAGGACACTCATAATAAGAGTGATGTCAATGTTTATTTTTCTGGTAAAGCAGGTTCTAAACAAATAATGTGTGGCTGCCAGGAAATCTAATGAATGCCTTCATCCGGAATGTTCACTTCTGCACTGCAGAACCCAAACTCAAACCCATTCAGCCGAATGTGTATAACACTACTATAGATAACGACTAATGATTTAATTGCACTTACATTTCCAAATTGTTAACTCTTAAGATAATTAAAACACAGTTGTTTTTCTCTATAATACTGAATTAAAATGTGTAACAATTCGCGACTAATCTCCCTGAAATGCCTATGCGCCGTCAAGAATGTGAATCGGCAGCGGGATGGCATACGCGTCACTTCTGTTTCCTCGTGTGGCAACTTCAATCGATTTAGGAAGACCAAATCGACAAGTATGCCATTCATATGCCATATGATTCACATTCTTGTCGCTGGGAAGGCATTTCTGAGAGAGATTAATCGCGAAGTACATGGGCAGCTAAATCTCCCCATGCACCACCACCCTTATAATATTCTTCTACCCAGCCAGTTAACTTGAGCTCTGTATTTTTAAATGCACCATTTAAGGCAGCCGTACACTGGCTGATCCTGTACTGTGACCGGTCAAACCTTATAAATTATCTGCCTATTGTGGGCCCCCACCCAAACTACAGGAACAACAGGAAGAAGCTCCTATACACACTCATATGCTGTTATATCACACAATGGCCAACTTGGCACATCAACAAATTAAATTTTTAAACCTGCTTGATCAATGTACAGACCAATATTTATGGTGCACAGGTAACAGTTGGGCAGTCCAGCCAATATATATAAATATATATATATATATATATATATAGTGCTATAGAGTACTCTATGGGGCAAAATCACTAAAGTGTGAATTTTCACCAGCAACCGCTCCGCCACATTTCGCCAGGCATAAATTTTTTACCACTACGCTACTTCACTAAAATGCGAATTTAAGGCTCAGCAGCCGCACGTTGGTGAAGTTTCGCTAGTGTTAATTCGTCAGCACAAGCATTTCCTACCAATCTTGTGCTAGCATTCTGTCTAAAGAAACTATATTAGTACTCTTACTGATAGGTCAATTTGAATAGGGCAGTACATACAGGTCGTATATAAGTCTTTATTAGAGATGTTGGTACAAATACTTGAAGTGGCCGCTTATTATAACACATGTCCAAGAAAGCAAAATACAGACAAAAGAGATCCTCTAATGCCCACCCTAAAATAAATGTGGCATGCCCCTCAAATTGGATAAAACTGTTAACACAAAAATCTTTGATAGTTAGGACTTTTGAAGGCAATCCCGCTTTAAAAAATAAACAACTTTTATGAGTTTCTGGCATCCAGGATATGAAATCACTGACATAAGATTGAGGAGGATGTACTGTAGATTCATCTTATCAGTTCGCCAGGTCTGAGGTGGCGAAGGAAATTCTGGCGAAAGAGGTAATGCACTTTAATGAATTTGCAAGCAAAAATTCCTAATAGGGTTCGAAATTGGGCTAGCAACGGTCTCATTCGCTAGCGAAATGTCATCTACACCTGTTAGTAAATTGAGTGATTTCCCTGCAGATGAGATTTCGGCGCATTTTCGCTAACAGCCCTTTAGTAAATCTGCCCCTTTGACTTTAGACTGGTCCTGACTGAGCTTCGAAACAGGACCTGGCATTTCAAGTGCACAGAGGTCCAAACAGCCCCCCATAGGCTCAATAAATAGTAACTGTCATCTTACAGCAGCCCCTTTGGCATTTGTTAGAATCTACAGATTGCCAGTGCAGGTCTGGCTTTAGGGATACACTACACCCCTGGGTTCCACAGGTGTCCTCTGCTTTAAAGGCCTTGATCCACAACTATATTTGTACTTGTTTGTACCAAATCCATATACTCAGCATATGCCATTTTTCTAAATATATACTTCACCAGCCATGGAGACTAATACAATACAATTGTGTGTGTTGCTCTGTACAACCAACAGTGCCATCATCATTTTTAAAGCCACGAGCATACAAAAAAGACAACAGTTTCTAATCATAGTTCTCATTTCTAAATGGAAACAACTTTCAGTTTTTAATATCCTAAAAGAACAGAGAGAGTGCACTGAAAGCTGGAATTAGATATTTCTGCTCAGAATCAACATAAAGCGCACAGCAAAGAACAAGCAATTCATGCTGAAGCAACAAAGGATTACAGCTAAAACAACCAATGTACCAGCAAAGCCTGGAAGGTCTCAGGGAAATGTGACCACCAGGATTCTTCAAAAACCTCTATCTAAACAGAGATGATTATCATTTTAGTAGAAAGCACCAATATTTCATCCAGGCAGACAAAAGCAATCACTGAGGGCCAAACAAATACAAGCCCACTTGTCACAAACGGCCAAATTCCTGGATACCTGATCACATCTCATCATTATCATTTATTTATTTAGTGCCAGCAAGTTACATCTGATGGCCAGTCAGATAATAATGCAATAGGCCACACATGCAGATAGCCACATTACTTAGATTAGAGTGATCAGACTATGTACCTATTATCAAATCAGTGGTAGACTCCATACATTTGATTTATTTAATGTATTTAATGTATTTGGCCTATTAGTTTTGATGCAGCTGTGACTGTGTTTGGTTTGGGCACATTTTTGAGTCCCAAACAAGCACAAATGATCATACAGTTGGTTTAAAAATAACCAAATTACAGGTATAAGAAAAACCCAATTCTTTACTATGTATTCTTGGAACTGTAACTAAATTAATTTGCACAGATATTATTCTGTATCTGCAGGTTTGTTAAGAGATATGAAAGGCCCTGGCCCTAGGCATGAACTCCATGGGGGTTTTAATTTAAACTTTTTAATATTAGCTAGCATAAAAACGTGGTATATTCTCTAGTCCAGTGATCCCCAACCAGTAGCTCATGAGCAACATGTTGCTCTCTAACCCCTTGGATGTTGCTCCCAGTGGCCTTAAAGCAGGAGCTTATTTTAGAATTCCAGGCTTGGAGGCAAGTTTTAGTTGCATAAAAACCAGGTGCACTGCCAAACAGAGCCTCAATGTAGGTTGACAATCCACATAGGGGCTACCAAATGGCCAATCACAGCCCTTATTTCGCACCCCAAGAACATTCTTTATGCTAGTCTTGCTCCCCAACTCCTTTTACTTCTGAATGTTGCTCATGGGTTCAAAAGGTTGGGTATCCCTGCTCTAGTCTAATCAGCTGCCCACATGCAAAAAAAACCCCAGAAAGCACTGCTGTAGATATTCCATGGAAGTCATTTGTTTTTTTAAAACTAAAAAACATATTGGGTGCCGGTGCTAATGATAACGCTGAAGGTGTCTTGTATTCCTAAAAATGTTTTTACGGATATCCGGAAAGTCTGCTAACCAAGCAATAGGCAGGGCACAGGAAGAGTTAAACACCACAGAAACAAACACACAATCTCAAATAATTCTGAAAGGAGAGATTAAATAAATAGGGTGTGACCTACCAAAGACTATTTATAAAGAGGAGAGAATTTCAGGATAATGCTGGGATCACTAAATATAAGAACAGGTACAACAAATAAGAGAAACATAACTTGCAAAATTAATTCATGGAACACTACAATCAATTCTATGCCAACAATCCCACCATAACATTCAGTGAATGGTAAATTGCTGAAAAATATAACTATACAGTTATAGGATCCCTTATCCGGAAACCCAATATACAGATAGCTCCGAATTATGGAATGGCTGTCTCCCATAGACTCCATTTTATCCAAATAATCCAAATTTTTGTAACCAGAAAAAGGTGGTTCCAACAACTGCTGGAGGACTGCAGGTTCATCATTCCTGTTCTTAAGATAGGGTCCAAAACATTCCTAAATTGCTAGGACCCCTTGTGTCTGGCACACACTTACAGATCTGGTTCTCTAATCTGGTTATTAAATGCTCATCAATCTGCACCTGATATGATTAATCTCACCACCAGAATCTGATCTGGTGATGTAGAAAAGGAAATGGGGTTGATCAGTAAAGTCAGAAATAAAAGTCAAAACATATATGTGGCGTTGTCAGAATTTATGATAAGTCTCAAAGGGTGTCAATACCATGGAAAATGAGAAATAAACCAATATAATGACTCATCATTCTGTAGGTAAATAAAAAAAGATCACTAGTCACTATGCAGAACGTACCAACTGAAAACCACTTCCTCTTTACATTATTACATTATGCCTGTGCCATGGTGTAAATTATTCTAACATGGTCTTTCTGTACCTCATCATCCAGCATATCCACAATAAAATGCTAGTCATGTATTGCAGCCATCATACAGGCAAAGAACCGTAAAGCACTGGGAATATATCCATATGCAGCCCCCCTAGTGCAAACACCTAAACTATTTGAGGGGAGTTAGCAAAAAAAACAAAAATAAACATATACTTTAGCACCTGCTGGATTTCTCTTTAGCCCCAAGCACCAATAGATTTACAAGAAAACAATGGTTTTGTTTTGCAGAGTTAATCCAAGGGATTCTGTCAAACCCAGCGTTGCTAAATATTCTGGCATTTAGGAAAAGCTCTGAATTGTATCCTGGATTTAGTGTATCCTTTAAAATGCAACAGTAAATAGGAATGAAGTTCTCACAAGAATATTTAAATACCACTAAGTTCTCACAAGTATATTTAAATACCCAATACGGGGGAGCTGCAGTTCAATATCATAACTGGTACATGAAAATCTTCATGCTGAGCTATGCAGTGGAGCACGGCTATTGGGGCCATTTTTCTTGATTTTTAATAAACTAGATATACCATGTCATTAAGGTTACACTAGATATACAATGTCAAATAATCCACATATACTATCAGAAATAAACCATTTATACTGGCAAGAGATTTGTTTCATGATTATCCTTTGGGAGCAGAACATGGCACCATAGCTTTGCTACAGATTCCACTTGGAATACTCCGAGCATGGAAGTTCCAGTTGTTCTGGGATGGAATGGGCCCCAGTGAAACACAGAGGCAGAAAACAATTGCAATATGTCTTTCTGGCTTTGTATTTCTGTACGGAAATGATAGTTGAACCTGTGGGTCCGATCTATAAGCTTTTATATGCAACTGTACTCATCATTGTGCCTCTACCCCCCTTCATCTGTCTCACACTGTAGTTATAAAGGCCAAATGCTGGGCCAAACTGGCTGATCCAATTGTTGGCCCTAGGGGTTATTGAGGCCTACGGAGACCCGTTAAACAAGGACTGCATCAATGGACTGTAGCACTCCTTGTCCAACAGATTTTCAAAGCTGCCCGATTGATATCAGGCAGATTTCAGCCAGATATCAGTCAGGGAGGCCAATTGGTGGGCCCCATACATTGGGCAATAAATTGCCAAAACAGTCTAAGTCAGGGCCAATTCTTGAAATCACACAGAAATGTGGAAGAAGACTCTTGCACGATTGTGCAAGTTAACTGTTTTGCATGATTTACTTTCATCCCGTCACAAAGGTATTGTCAGGTGCTTTGAGTGCAATTTCACATGGGAAACAAACTGCCCTGTATGTCATTACCCTAAACTGAGCAGAAGCATTTTTGGTCCAAAACAAAGGCTGCTACAAGGAATGACAAGTGATAGTCTGGCAGTCCCTCTTCATGTTATAACCATAAATCTGCAGAGAAGTTTTATTATTATTCTTATTGTTGGCATTTTAACTTCTATCTGGTTGCTAGTGGTCAAATAACCTAAGCAACCACAAAGCAGACTAAGGGTAATGACTGACAGAATGGGAAAATTGCCTCTCCCACGGATGACAAAACACCCAAAAATACCATTTTGATCTGGGAAAATAGGTCCTCCACATTTCTCCCCAATTACACCAGATTGTTAAGGGTTCTAACACACGGGCGTTTTTTGCTGCGCTCCCCTGCGTTCTGCTTTCTTCCGTTCAGCCGCAGCGGAGCGCAGGAGTAAACGCACTCAATTATTGTCAACGGGGCTGTACTCACACAGACGCATGTAAGCACCGAACGCAGGTGGAATGCAACATGCTGCGTCCCACCTGCGTTTGGTGCTTGCATGCGTCTGTGTGAGTATAGCCCCCTTGACAATAATGGAGTGTGTTTGCTCCTGTGCTCCCCTGCGGCTGAACGGAAGAAAGGGGAACGCAGGGGAGCACAGTAAAAAACGCCTGTGTAGTGTTTAACATGCAGCAATCTCCATTTTTCCATTCAAGTGCATTGTCACTTTTCATTTGGGCGACAAAGCACTTAGTCTGTCATTTTCCTTAAAGTCAAAACAAGAGCAAAAAATAACAATAAAATTGCACCCTTAAGATCTTTTTGATCTTTGTTGCCAGGGTTCAGTGACCCAGAAAACCATATAGCATTATCAATTTCAGGCTGGAAATAGACAAATTAAACACTGAAAAAATGTACAAAAAATAATGTATACCAATTAAAATGCTGCCAAGAATATGGTACTCCTTTTCACCTTAAAATGAATTTAAAACAAACTTCCTTTTCAATAGAAATAGAATTTAGCTGAGCTGTAATAAAACTCCCAGAACCCTTAACTGTATTTTTCATTATATAGATAATGCTAGTGGCATTTGGCAGTCAAAATACAAGCAAGGAATATAATATTTCCAAATAATGCTGGTAAAACAGCTGCTAGAGTACAGATCACGCAGTGTGCCAATGTTCATGGTGCTAAACTCCAGCATGCAATTTCTTAATTTAAGGTAATGCAATGGAAAACATCCCATAATTACATTTGCTGAATGGCAGCAACATCTGCCTCATTTAATGAATACTCCAATCGCTTTGTAGTTAAGTTTTCCAATAACATTAAGTCCCCTAATAAGTCACAGCACGGGCAAAGACCCACAGAGATATTTAAACTTTCATGGGCCAGCCATCAGCAAGCAGCGATCATATTTCTCTCTATCTACTAATCAGATTAAAATGACACTGGGGTGACACTACGGGAGAGCCAAAGGCTGGGAGGATCGAGGCACAGGAGGGAACTCCGCAAGAGCCCTGGAAGTCAATGGCACTGCTGAGAATGCAGTAAGTAAGATTATATTACGATAGAAGTCATATCTATTCATGGACCAGGAGAGACAAAAGATGCCCTGCCAGGCGGATATAAGTGCGGTCACATATCAGCATTACCAGCCCTTTAAACTTTGTCTCTTCTTCACTGTTTTCAGCACCGAGAGTGCAATGTGCCCAACCATTCCCTTGGCTTTAACTTCATATAAATGCATAAATAAGAAGAAATTAAGAAGAAAGAAAAAAAAGCATTCCTTAAACGTATTTTAGTATTAAGGAGACTGCCACTTTTGTGGTACATGGTACACTAGGACAGGGACGATACATCTCCTATTAAATCCGTAGCCAAGGGGTCACAAAACAAACATCCAAGCAATGCAACAGGGATTCACTAAGCTATATTTTACCAGCCAAATATAGCCCGGGAGTTCCAGTTTCCACTGCATAAGAAAAAGGAGGGAGGAGATGCAGCACCACACAGACTGCCAATGTAATGCAGCAGTGTAAATGGGGGATTATGGCCTTTATTTCTTGAAGATAATGACAGTTTAAACCCATGGGTAGGTACCACACTGCTTTCCAATACCCCTGTTGGTAAGGATCACCTGCCACTGGTTCAGACAGAATATTAATACACCTATTGGAGAGACTGCAGCTGATGCACAACCTCTTTGCTTTTCAAGTGTAAAGTGATGATAATCGATTGCCCTTTGTAATATCTCTACAGTCAAAAAAAGATGCCAAGATGGCATATGCTTAAAGCTAGAGATGCACTGAATCCTGTATTTTGGAATACAGCCAAATCCCAAATTTTTCACGAAAGATTCGGCCAAATGCCAAACCAGACCAGAACCCTCATTTGCATTTTCAAGTTAAGGCAAGGAAGGGTTAAAATGAAAAAACTCCTTTAATTCCCTAGTTCATGTGAAGAACTGTCACATGACGTCAAGGATTCAGATTCGGTTCTGCCAGGCACTTGGACTGGGCCAAATCCTGCTGAAAAGACCGATTCCCTGCCATATCCAATCCTAAATTAGGTGCATTCCTATTTAAAACTAAGTCGTTCTGCCTTGGACCTCCAATTGTTTTAGGACTACAGGACAAATATAAGTGGGGGCTATAATTTTAAACTGCTGGAGGCACAAGTTTTTACTTAGACCTATGGCACATCACATCAGCAATGAAAATGCCCCGTGTGTCATCAGCTATAAAATCTTTCATGGCCCTGTGTCCGATTATGTGTAAACACACAAACATGTACTGTACATACTCCTGGACCCATTATGTTATTTCTTTTAAACAAATTATTCAACTTAAAAGCTTCCCCCCACATCCCCTGTGCAATTCATCAGATAAAGAGGGAGCACAAGCCGCCTGATTGGTCTTTCTTCACTGATGCACTGCCAAGGGGCAAGTAAAAGTCAAGCAGCTGCCTGCGTATCCATAGTCGGTGATGGTTCATAAAAACTGCTGTACCTTTAGCTCACCCAGGCTGCAGTGTATGAAATCTGCAGCTCTTAAATCATATGGGTTGCACAGTTATAAGAGGAAACCATCCCATAAAACAGCACAAGACTATAGAATACGCAACAGAAAATAATGACCTTTTCAAGAGATGTCTAACAAGGAACACTCTGGCTACTGTGTAAATACAAATCTCAAAATCCAGCTATTATGAATTCTGGGCAATGTAGTTTCACATTAACAGTAATGCTGCAGAACATACACCTTTGTTTTATCCCCACAGAGTGCCGCACACACATGAGAAAGAAGCAGCCAAGCATCATACCTTCACAGGTCACATACCCTTATACAACCATAAGATCAATAGGAAAGGACACTGACAGTGAGGGCTAATAATTAGCCATCAAACCACTCAATCAAATTCCCTTACCGAGTGGTTCACTCCCCACATCAGGACGCTCAGCAAAGGATCGCTGGCTCGGAACAATTTGACTTTCTGGGCCACAAAATGTTTTTTCTTAGTCTTGGTCTTACTGGCCATGGTGGAGATTGCGGTGCTTACAGCAGCCATAGCTGTCCCCTGGCAGAAATTCCTCCCACTTGTCCTTTAGAAGGGGAAATTGGATTTTTTTTTGTCTGTCACCACATCCAAAAAAATGGCAAGATCCAGGAAAGTTTTCTTCACAGGCACATAGAAGTTAAAAAAAAAAAGAAGAAGAGCACAGCCCAGAGTGCAATCTTCAGGCAGGGCTTTCTATAGCCAGCCCCGGAAAGGAAAGACTGCTCGGAGGAGAAGTGTGTGTGCGAGACACACAGAGAGAGAGATCTTCTGGCTCTGTAGGCGTTTCCCTCTATCTCTTTTCTCCCACATCCAATTCAGATCTGGCCCCTTCTGGTCTTTCCTCTGTCTCCTGCCAGGCACAGGGGTCTCATTTAATGCGCCTCCCTCCTGTTTCCTGGACTGGATCGTATCCCATCCATCTATCTCAGCTCGGCTGGGTGGCAGCGAAGGACGGACGGACACTGCAGCAGCTGCTCCAACTGCAAATAAATAAATAATAGCACGGATTTTAGCGAGGGACGGTTCACGCCACAGCTCGTTGAACTGCAACTCCCAAGCAAAGCATAGAGACGGGCATCTGAATAGCAGGGAGATGAAAAGCAGAACTGGGAGATATGGTTTCGGTGGGGAAAATTAAAAGGAGAAATTAAGACTTCCACTGAGAATTAGAGACATAAAAATCCTAATGCAAAGTCAATTGTGGTAGCAGCTGAGATGGACAGACAGAAATGGACAGACAAAGATGTACAGAGCCCAGGGATAAAGACCCAGCACACTGGCACCCTGCAGCATTTCCAGCTCACATCCTCTCCTGCAGCCAGAGCCCTCCCTGCTGCTGCCGCACATACAGGAGACTCAGCCTGCAACACTCTCCCTCCCCTCCAACCTCCTCTCCCCGGTATCTGCACCACTCACTCCTCTATGTCCTAATGACAGCGCTTCCCCTGTACTATCCTCCAGCCCCTACCGTGTCTCTTGCTGCTGCTGCTGCTGGTCGCATCTTTCCCAGCGCTTCCGGCCGTTTGCAGATTCTGCTGCTTGACTGACAGTCTCGGAGGAGGAGGAAAGAATAAAAGGAGGGGCGGTCGGTCCCAGCCTCACATGGAAAGGCGCCGGGGCACGGAGACTTTTTGGTTTCATCAGCCATAGCCCTGGGCAGAATACGTGCGGGAGGGTGTGTGTGTGCCTTACACGTTAAAGGGGTGGTTCACCTTTGTATTAACTTTTAACACGATGTAGAGAGGGATATTCTGAGGCAATTTGCTATTGCTTTTCATTTTTTGGAGTTATTTAGCTTTTTATTCAGCAGCTCTCCAGTTTGCAGTTTCAGCAGTGTGGTTGCTAGGCTCCAAATTCCCCTAGCAACCATGCATTTATTTGAATAAGAGACTGGAATACGAATAGGACTGGTCTGATTCGAAAGAGGAGTAGTTTAAGGGGTGGTTCACCTTTAAGGTCACTTTTATTATGTTATAGAACTGCAAATTCTAAGCCACTTTCCTTTTTTTTTAAAAAAAAAGGTTTTCGTTATTGAGTTTTCCATTAACATGAGACAGAAGAGGAAGAAACAAAAGAAGAAGAGAGAAAAAAGAGCAAGATGAGCTTTCCCAATTACACATCCTTTGTGTCCCTTTTAGTTAATACATATCATGCATCTGTTCAAACACGATCAAGGTACCATACCCCTTTGGGGGTCCACAAGCCATATGTCCCAAAGTTTCCCAAATTTTTCAGGGCATCCACGGGTAGCTTTGCAGGAACTAGGAGTAGGCAGAGGACCTAGGGTGCAAAGCTGGGGGGGCGCCAGGCACGTACATGCTCTGACGCCTACCCCCATTGTCCGGTCCCGTCTCTCCCCGACTGCCACGGATATTTTCTTGTAATTGCGCTTCTGTGCATGTGTGCACGCAGTTCTGTGCATGTGTGCTTGAGCGCAGTTTCACGCATGCGCACCAGAGCACGGTTTCGCACATGGACACCCAAGCATGCTGGCTGCGTGCCCTGCCAGGTTGCCTAGGGCGTCTGGCTGGGTTAGCCCGGCTCTGACGGGTAGCATATGTCAGTTTTTGCCTAGGGAGGGTGTCATCAATTAGTTTAGTGTAGTGTAGGAGGTTCTGAAGCTTTCCAAGTCAGTAAAATGGCTTTCCTGGCATAGTGGATAAGCTTTTGTAGGCACAGTCTATCACTGGAGAGGATGGTAAGTCCTTCAAGTAGTCAGAGGAGACAGAATTCCGGTGTCCTGATGTTGGGTAGTCCCAGGGAGATATTGATATACCTAAGTTTTGTGGCCCAATATTGTTGGATCTTAGGACAACCCCAGAAAACATGAAGGTAGGTAGTGGTACCAGCTTCCACATTACATTTAAGACTTACATCTGGGTGATCCTGATACATACATGCCAGCCTGTGTGGAGTTAAGTAGTAATGGGCGAATTTATTCGCCAGGTGCGACTTAGCGGTGAATTCCCACAATTCGCTGCCAGTGAATAAACTTGCGAAACCGCAGCGACAATTTGCTGGCGTAAAAAAAAATGGACGCCAAAACGAGACGCCGGCGCCGTTTCGCACATTTTTCCCCATTTCACGGGAAATTTGTGAATTTTTAGACAAAGCGAAATGCCCAAAATTCGCCCAGCACTACAGTTAAGTATACCCTGTTTAAGAATTTGGTGTGAATAAAGCGATCTCTGACACAAACATTGCTTTCTGGAATTTTCTCAAGTATACCTGCCCATGCTTCCTCATCCAGTGTTGGGAAATCAGAGGCCTATTTTTCCCCCTCTAAGAAATTTTTCAATTGGTTTTCATTATTTATTTTTTATCGTTTTTGCATTTATATTCCTTTTTCTTTTGACTTTTTCCAGTTTTCATATATGGGTCAGTGACAACATCTAAAAACATATGCTCTGTAAGACTACAAATGTATTGTTATTGCTACTTTTTATTAAACATCTTTCTATTCAGGCCTCTCCTATTCCAGTCTCTTATTCAGATCAATGCATGGTTGCTAGGGTAATTTGGACCCCAGCAACCAGATGCTGAATAAAAAGCTAAATAACTCAAAAACCTTCAATAATAAAAAATGAAAACAAATTGCAAATTGTATTAGAATATCACTCTCTACATCATACTAAAAGTTATCTCAAATACACAAAAGCCATGAATATCTTGTAAATTATATCCTTATAAACGGTGAGTTCTGATGTCATCAGTTATAAACGGTGAGTTCTGATGTCATTTCTGTCACATGACTCATTGAAATTTGTGCATTATAATAAATAAAGTACACCCAGTTGCAAAATATGAGGATATTAGAAGTTACCTCAAAGTTCCATGACCTATATAAAAACACTCGTGTTTTTATATGGTCATGAAACTCCTCGGTAACTTATAATATCCTTATAATTTACAAAAGGGGGTACTTTATTCACTATATATTTGTAGCTTTACAGAGCATTCATTTTAGATGGGGTCAGTGACCCCCCATTTGAAAGCTGTAAAGAATCAGAAGCAGAAGGCAAATAATTAAAAAAAATCAGTTGCTTGTGAATCGCCTTGCTATAGCATACTAAACTTGACGGTGAACCACCCATTTAAAAAAAATCGACTGTATTACTTATTGTTCTGACCCACAAGTCTTTTCAATGTCAAAACAAACGTTTCATAGTCAGTTCCAGACATTCTGCATAGTGTGTTACGGTCTTAAAATATGGTCACAGTCTAGCATACTGTAAGTGCAGAGGTTTTCCCCTTACAGAACTATAAACCACGGATTGAAGCATTGGCAGCTATGTGCAATTGACCCTACAAATGGAAGGTCACACTCTAAAACCCTGTTGTTCAGCTGAATAGCCCAGTTGGAACCACAGAAAGAAAATAGGTTCATATGTAATAAGACAAGCATTTTGGTTGAAATTGGACAAATTGCATTATCAGTCAGGCCTGTCTGTGTATAGCCGGCATTGCAGCTGTGGTTGTTTGATTATTTTAGGGTTCAGGTCATTTTTGGTTCAATGTTTGGTCAGAGGTCAGGGCCCCATAACCAGGCCTTGACTGGAATTCAAATTAAGCCCTGGCATTTCAGGTACACAGAGGTCCAAACAGCCCCCCACCAATGTTCCCTTGAATTCATTCCTGCCTATGTGCGCAAAAACATTGTTTTGTGCACAGTTTTTTGTTTCAAAATTTTGTGTGTACCACAGTTTGTTGTGTGTGCTGGCCTCAAAATTTGTGTCTGCGTACACGAGCGCACACCTTAGAACTGGGGTGCCCAAAAGGTAGATCGGGATCTACTAGTAGACCTTTAGCCATTGCCCCCTACAGGCTCAAGAAATAGTAGTGACATCTTAGAACAGTTCGGGCTTGTCCATACCCTCCTAAAAAGATTATTATAAAAAGATTATAGTGCTAGTCATTCTATTTAAGATTTACGACTATCTAAGATACTAGGGCCTCATTTAGTAACAGTTTCAGAGCTGTCAACCCCCCCACCCCCCAAATTTTTCGGGAGTTACCAAAATTTGCAGTCTGTCCTCTAGTCCAACACATTCCCCCAACTTCTGGATGACTTCTGATGATTTTCCACGATTTCGTCTAAAATGAAGGTGCACATGTTCAGAACATTTCAGTGACATCAGCTGGAGCGATGTGCACATTCGTAGCACAGTTTCTTTGGCTTCAGGAGCAGTTGTGTGCATACACGTGACAACAATTCTGCTGACATCACATCCGCTGATGTCATATACCCAGAAGTTTTTCGATGGCACGCTGAAACCTCTGCTGGTTACTCACAGTGTGTGTGAGACTAGCAACCAGGTAGCCACAGAACAAAAAGTGGAAGAATTAAAAACCCACAAAAACCAATTGCAATCTGTTTTAGAATTTCATTGCCTACATCATACTAAAGCTAATTGTAAGGTGAATGGTCCCCTAAAACAGAACATCCTAATGTGCGACATGAGGAAGCAACACAACAGCTTCAAAATATGTAATCTTATGAAAACTGTAGTTATATGGGTCTTAACAGAAAATCATCTAACACTCAAAAATTAAAACAAATTTGTTAAGGGAAATTTATGCCATTATACAAATATCTCTTTAAGAAACTGACTTACTAATCAAGATGTATTTAACATTTGTAAAAGTGAGTGTGTTACACATTGTTTGCTGTAATACCTCGCAAGGATCAAGTTCCAAATCAGCGCATGCTCCAGCGGGAACTGCAGCCAGTTCAGTTCTTAGCTACAAATAGCAAATGTTGCCAGCGTCAGGATGAACAAATCCTCTCTTTACTAATACATCTCTTACTAAGCTCAGACAATAACAGAATAGAATGCGCTCTGTCAGCAGTGAGAATAATACATTATGCATGTACTGTAATATGTGTCAGAGTGTCTGTGGGGAAAATAATCCCCCAAGAAGTACATATAAGAAAAAGAATGCCTACTTCTAAATGCAGTTAAATCATATATCCTAACAAAAGAAGCTAGATGAAAATGGTATATACTGTAGTGTACTGATATATATATAAGCTCTCATTGCAATACAAGCTCTCATTGCAAGGGAATATAAAGGGAAGAAGTGTGTTGCTTATTAGTGATTGGACAGTACCTCTGCCACCGTCACATGGGACAGAAATGTGATTTTCCCTATAGGTTGCGATACAGAATCAGTCGATTCTATTTAGTGCCCCTGTAGATTGTTATACCATGGAAAACTATTCATATAGTACAACTGCTTATTGCTGTGCCACCTTCGGGAGCAAGAACTAAGAAACAGGTACAGGAAGTCTAAATGCAGACATCCAGTATCAACTTTTATATATATATATATATGTCCATTGACTGTGTGCTAATTGTGCTAATTGTTATCATAACCTACAAGATGGACATGTAGGGAATAAGTGCAAAACCATTGCACTTATCCCTGTAAGAGATCAAGCACAGAGCCTGTGTCTGTGTGCTGTAAGCTGTTACCTAGCAACCAGCTGTTCAGTGATCTCAGTACAGCAGGAAGTGACTCAGCAGCTAGTGACAGGAAGAGGATGTTACAGAAGCTGGCAGAAGAGAAAAGCCTGGCAGAGACAACCACATGCACACCTGCCAAATGTCCCGTTTTCAGTGGGACAGTCCCGCTTTTGACAGCTCAACCCGCAGTCCCCCGTTTGTACTGGAAAGTTCAGACTTTCTCTATGTAAGAAGCGCCGGGAGACCGTGCGCGTTCTTACCTGCAGACGCGCCGGCTCCTGCACTTTTTACACAGCGCGTACAGCTTGACGTGCGCTGTGTCAGGACACCGGCTGGTGTGATGACGCCACTTTGGCACCAAATTCAGGTTTTCAGTATCCTGATCCTGCCTAAGCCTATTATTGTTGTTCCTGCCTGGTTTTTGACCCCTTGCCTGAATCTTCGCAACCCGCCACTGACCTTTGCCTGAATTGACCACAGAATCATGCCACCAGCCATTGATCTTGCCTGAAATTCGAGTATGCCTTGCCTGATCCTTTTGTTACCGCGTCTGAACTACCTTGGCCGAGATTTGAATCCCTGCCTTCTCTCGCAGCAGAAAGCCCGGGGCCCCAAAAGGGGGGGTTGGTAGGGCTCTCCTACTCCATCTACAGTCCATAATACTCTGCACTGAACAGTCAGAAAAATAAACAAAGTTTCTAACTTAATTGGCTTTTGGCAGAGAGCCCAGAACAGCTTACAGGTGCAAATAAGATATATGTAACAATTTTGAGATAAGTAATTGTAACAATTTAGATAAGGAGATCCCTTGGCATAAGTTAGACTAGCTTAAAGGGCAATTCAACGTCATTACCAAAACTGTAATAACAGAAAAAAACAAAAATGTTCAAACTTTCATAACCTGCCAAATTTTGTAAAATTAACATGGTAATTAGGGGGAGTGGCCACAAAAATGGGCGCAGCACTTTTTTTTGTCCCTCTTTTTGTTTCCAAAATGTTGGGAGGTATATACATGGGGCCCAGAGAGCTGAGAGGCTGGCACAGAGAAGCCAGATACTGTGCCTGGAGGGACAGAGAGTGTGAAAGGAATACAGACTGGAGGAACAAATAGCAGGAGATTCCTATCTGAGCATCCAACGGGGCTGCAAGTTGCACTGTATGTCTGAATGTGCTGGACTCGTCTGAAGAGAACGCTAAATCATCCAAAGAGCATTTGGGATGAGTATACTGTTTAAAGGGACAGTACCCTAAAGAAGTGCTTTAAGATACAGAGACTGTTTGGGGAAAGGACTTTGCCTTCTTTAGTTAGCGAGACAGATTGTGCAACCAAATTAGTTAGTGAGGCCCTATTGCCACCGGTTAGGAGTGCTGCATTTTTAAGGTGCATTTATTTTAGATAAACCGTTTTTCAGTTTAACCAGTACTGTGTGTGTTATTACTGTATACTTAGTGGGGCCACCCGTAGGTGCACTAGGTGGAGACACTGTGCTAGTAACTACCAGGTACCCAATCTCTCCCAATACCATTGTGGAGTGGCTCAGTTTTGTCCCATGCCATCAGATAAGTGCCACACTTGGAATGTAACACCGGTTACAGAAATTTTACATCATAAATGATGTCCTTATAATGATGTGCATTCTGATATCAGAACATGCAGATTATAACTCATAATAAAGTTTACATTGCCTAAATTTTTTCACACTATTTATTATTCAAAACAAGACAAAGGGGCAAATACGCACAGACTTTTACAGCAAAAATAATCTTTTTGGATACATAATTGGTTTGGGTGTAGCCTAGGTGACTGTCCCTTCAGGATGTTTTGGTACATATCTGGAGATTTATGACAAGAAGTTAGAGAGCCTTAGAAGGGAGTTCCTTAGAAAAAGCATCAATATTTTAAATTATTACTGTATGCTAACATCACATGGTTGGAATAGTATGTGTGGTATGTAGTTGAGTGGACTACATCGTCTAAGATGTAACTATGTAGTTCCTTCTCAAATATTCTGGTAAATGTCATATTAAACGTTCTGTATTTCTTTATTAGCTCTTTTCACAATTGATGGGGGATCATGGGAAATCTACACAAACTTTTAGAGGCCTTGGATATTTAAGAGTTTTAATAGTTTTTATAGAAATCTTTCATGTTTTGTGGATATGTTTGTTCCTTGTGATGTTCCATGTAGAGGTGGCTGTGAGGTGCTGCTTGATAACACTTGGCCAACTGCCAGACTACAAGATATGTTTTTAATAAAAAATGGGTATATTTTTTCTTTATAGTGATTGTTCCCCTTTAACTTTAAGTATGATGTAGAAAGTGATATTCTGAGATAATTGCAACTGGTTTTAATTTTTTATTATTTGTGGCTTTAGAGTTGTTTAGCTTTTTAATCTGTGGCTCCCAGTTTGCAGTTTCAGCAATCTGGTTACTTTAGCAACCATGCACTTATTTGAATAAGAGAAAAATAGAAAAATTAGTAATAAAAAGTGACAATAATAACACAATTGTAGCTTACAGAGCATTTCATTTTAGATGGGGTCAGTGACCCCATTTGAAAGCTGGAAAGAGTCAGCAGAAGAAAACAAATAATTAAAAAAAAACTATAGAAATAAATAATGAAGCCAAATTAGAATGGGCCATTCTGTAACATACTAAAAGTTAACTTAAAGGAAAACTACCAAGGCAGTTTATTGCCAATAGATTAGCCACAACAGTGCAAGCTGGAATGACATTTTTATTCTTTAGAATGCTTTTACATACCTTATTAAACAGTTCTAGACACTGTCTCTGTTTGTTTCGGGCAGCAGCTGCCATATTAGCTTTGTGTGATATCACTTTCTGCCTGAGTCTCTCCCTGCTCGCTCATAGCTCTGAGCACAGATTACAGCAGGGTGGGGAGGAGGGAGAGGAGCAAACTGAGCATGCTCAAGCCTGTGCCCTGGATGTTGAAGCTGAAAACAGGAAGTCTGGTACGGAAGCCCATGTATACACAATAGAAAGAAATGCTGTGTCTCTTTTGACAGAGGACTCTAAACCACATTGCTTTGAGGGTTTACTAGTGTATTTATGTAGACCTTCCTGATAAAGCTTACTTAGTTTTAACCTGTGTTTCTCCTTTACTAGCATTGCAAAATAGTATACCCTTGCAGGCACTGTATGGCCTAAACTGTAAACAACAGATAAACCTGATTTGCGATGGGCCCCTGCTTTATACACTTGAATGCACAGGCAGAAGTAAATTGGATTGTTAGTATGGCCTTCAGACTTTACCCCCTCAACAGATTTGAGTCTATGGGAAGGTTGTTGTTTGGGGGCCTCTTTGTTTATGCAAAATTAATTTTGAATGCTTCATAAAACCCATGCAGCAAAGAACTTGCAAGGGATGATATAGGTAAACCACTTAAATCACTAACAGTACATTCAAACAGTGCAAGGGTGAGAAAAACAAGGTTTAGCCACAAATACAGTAAATAAAATACACCTCTCCCCAATGAGCCACTTTTGCTATTATCACTTCATCCTTAAATCTGCACTGGCCTTTTGCACAAAGACAACAAATGCTATGATGCCATTGATCAGTTGACCTGAGCATCCAGACAGTCTGACACAGGCCCCTTATTGTTTTGCCAAGAACCAATATACCACACCAGGTGTTATCCACATTTGCCACAGTTGCACAACACATCTGCTTCACAGTTGTCAAGATGGCAGTTCTAATTTTATACTTTAGTTTACCGGTATGCTGATTCAGACTCTGAATCTGAATGTGACTTCGAAACAGACGCCTATGTTATCACATCTATTGTACCTAGCAGTAAGCACAAAAAGGCTGGTATTAAAAAATGCAGCATAGTGAAAAACACTGTTGAAGAATACGCAGGTTTCTGCACATTTCTGCAGGGGTTACAGTCATGTCTCCTACACTCTACATTCAGCATTTGGGAAATGGAATGCACTGACTAGTGGAACAATGGATCACTTAATCATATTATGAGTGCTGAGGAAGGGATAGCATGCATTCCAAAATGCGTAGGCTGAAGCTAAGGGGCAGCAGAATTTTGGGATTGTGGCTCTTCTGAATGGAGTATTAAGTTTCTTATAGGTGCTTGTTTGAATAATGAATGCTACCAGGGCTCATTTGATTCCGCCATTCAGCCAAAAGATCAAAAGGGGAACATTTGAATATGTGCATGTGCCAAGCATAGCCCTATCCAGTTTTATATATTGAATAGATTCTGGTGTTACTGAAAAATAGATGAAATATATATTGAATCATTTCTAAAAGTGAAATGAAAAAAAATAAATAAATAACTTGACAGCAAAAACAGCAATTTAAGTGGACAGCAATGTCTACCTGTCCTTTCTTCTATGCTGGGAAATTCCTTTTTGTCTTGCCATAAATCAACTATGCTGGATAGTCCCTTAATTTATGAATTGTTTATGTGCTTCTAAATACCATAAAGTGATATAAAGTATGTCCCAAGCAAAACCTGCGGCTGCTGCGGAGCACAATCATCAATGTAAATGTAGTGCAGGGTTTTATGCTTAGAACTGCAAAGCCTGAGAGTGAGCGCAAAGGCAGCTGCCTGTCTTGGTTCCAGCAGATTCCTAGCCCAACAGCTGTTCCTTGTTTTGCTTCATGGTTAAAGTCGCACAGTGTTTTTAATGATTAATGTCTGACAAATGCCAAACCGAACAGCGAGACAAAATAAAACTCAAGGGTGTTCAAATCGCCATGTTACAGTAGCTGCTGATCTACAGCTCCCAACATGGGTAACAGTACATAGTAATCTTATAACATATCAGACAGTGCTTCGGTTGCTGTAAAACCCAGGACCCCAATACTGGAAGGTAGAAGTGCCAACCACTGCAGTATCTTGCATGGATATATACCAGGGACCACTGCTGTAAGGCTAACACCACACAGGACTGTTTCTCGGCCTGTGGAAAAATACACACTTATTTCCGCACCAACATCTGCCATGTGTTCCTGTATCCGGACTGGTTTGGGGTGCAGGCAAGGAAGAAGACTGATGCCAGCATAGGGGTTGATTCTTGACCTGTGTTTTATCGCAGGCTGAGAATCAGCCCCTTGTGACTTCCATATTGTTTCCTTCACCAGAACTCTGGGCACAGCCCCACTCCAGCTCCAGGTGGGGAAAATATAGTCACTGACAGAAGTCATTTTTGCCTGATACCGCTGCTAATTGTGGTGTACTGCTGTGTGCAGCTATATCAGGTCTTGTGCATACACATATATTGAGTGTCCTAGCTCTGCAGCTCTGCCTAGTCTATACTGACATAATCTCCAACTTAATGTTGGCCACCAGGTAGTGGCTAAAGTTGCAGATAAAGCAAATGCAGGTTTGAAAATGTGGGCTATAAGTCCTGGTGTGGGTCTGCTTGTTAGTTATGGGTGTAGATCTGTAACCCCTGAAGGTCACTGGTTTATCCACTTTGCGGTGATGGCTTATCATGTGGAGAAGCACCCTGCTTTGCATATGTGTGCGTGTGACTCTTTTACTTTTTGTAAATATGAAAGTCCAGGTCACTAGTACCCGTTAGGGTAGGTAAAGTCCTTAAATAAGAAATAATAGCAAGGTCAGTAAATAGATGGGAACAGCTGTATCACAAGGGCAGAGCAACCAGAGACAAGCAAGTATGACCTACAACTGGCAAGGACAGGAATCTGAACTAGGATTTATAAAGGGAAGGGAAATGTAAGATAATTGCAAATCAATTTGATTTGCATTGTTACTTTGCATGGGGCTTTGAAGCTTTTCTGAGCTCTGATGACTTAAGAAATGTATCTATTGATATGTATCCATTTTTACAATACATAAACAGTACCAAATACAGTTTAGTTAGTATGGTGGGTAACTTATTATTGCTGTCATATACAGGATGGCTTTGTACTGTTGGTTGTGGATTCAGTACTGATGGTGCACATTACCATCTCTGTATATAAGACAGGACCAGAGGGTTTTAATTGTTTTTGTAAATTAACCTGCTGTTGTAACAGCATCCTGGAGAGCAAATATTCATTGCTTAGGGCGCCCCCCAGTGGGGCATACAGGTTTCAAGCCTGTGGTGTACAACGTAAGTGCATTTCATGCATAAGATAAAATGAATCAAGAATTCCTATAGTCAGTAATGAGTGAAGAATAACTCATATATATCATCCTTAACATTTACCCATTATCAAATTGTTGTGCTCAATAGAAACTAGATTTTATTGAAAATCTGGATTCCTAACATTTGAAGGGGAAACGACTTAAGAAAAAAGAGTGAATAAAAACAGAGACAAAAAAACCCCCAGCTTTGAGTATGAATGGCAGGTTATCTTTATTATTGTTGCTTTTCATTGTGTATGTGATGGTGTTTCTGGATTTGCAGGCACTTTCAGCCTTTCCTAAGGATCCATTATTGATAGTCTGCAATACTACAACTTTCCTTATCACTTAATACCCTTCTGTACTGTTAGACATTCTGTGCAAGAAGGAGGATGTGATTTATCTAGGCCTCTAGAAACAAGTGGCTGCCATTGGCTACTGATCATTCTTTTTTGTACAGCAGCTCAACATAAAAAACATCCTATATTTTATTTCCAACATCCAGTAATTAGTTTTTTACTGCAACTTAAAAGAAAAAAAAAACGGATTATCTTTATAATGGCTCAGCGTAATCTCCCGCTGTGTTTTGCAACAGTAGCAGCTTCCTATTTTGCAGAACAGGAAGTGAAGATTTCAAAGGAAATGTGCTCCCTCTAGGCCACCGCTCTCTGCTGCCACTGAATAAACAGCAATTAAAATAGTTTTATGTTTTGTATGGGCGCCTATGTAAAAACGCCTGTGCTAACCACACGAGGCGATGCGCTTTTCAACAGTCGCCTGAAAAAGCCTGGCGAGGCATTTTCAGGCGACTGTTGAAAAGCGCATCGCCTCGTGTGGTTAGCACAGGCGTTTTTACATAGGCGCCCATACAAAACTGTCGCCTGCGCCGGTCGCGGCGACTGGCGCGGCGCTTTGTCGCCGCGACCGCAAACGCGTGGCTATCTCCCCGTGTGGACTAGCCCTTAGTCTCTGTGGCCACAATTTTTATGCATTCGGTGCCTTCCACCACTCTGTAACTCATATGTTAAAGGGATACTGTCATGGAAAAAAAATGTTTTTTTTAAAAACGCAAGTCTGCTCCTGCAGACTTCTGCACTGAAATCTGTTTATCAAAAGAGCAAACAGATTTTGTTATATTCAATTTTGAAATCTGACATGGGGCTAGACATATTGTCAGTTTCCTAGCTGCCCCTAGTCATGTGATATGTGCTCTGATAAACTTCAATCACTCTTTACTGTTGTACTGCAAGTTGGAGTGATATCACCCCCCCCCCCAGCAGCCTAACAACAGAACAATGGGAAGGTAACAAGATAACAGCTCCCTAACACAAGATAACAGCTGCCTGGTAGATCTAAGAACAGCACTCAATAGTAAAAGACAAGTCCCACTGAGACTGATTCAGTTACATTAAGTAGGAGAAATAACAGCCTGCCAGAAAGTAGTTCCATCCTAAAGTGCAGGCACAAGTCCCATGACTGGGGCAGCTGGGAAACTGACAATATGTCTAGCCCCATGTCAGATTTCAAAATTGAATATAAAAAATCTGTTTGCTCTTTTGAGAAATGGATTTCAGTGCAGAATTCTGCTGGATCAGCACTATTAACTGGAAAAAACATGTTTTCCCATGACAGTATCCCTTGAACTGACCTAATTTTGCCTTGTTGGGTCTTGCCCCATAGTAGCAGATACTAATGCTGAACAAATTGACAATTTTTTAATTTAAAGGGGTAGTTTGCCTTTAAGTTAACTGCTAGTGTTCATTTTTTAATTTTATAGTTTTTTTTTAAGTATTTGCCTTCCTCTTTTGTCTATTTTCAAAGCCACTGCCTGGTTACCAGGGTAAATTGGATCCTAACAGAAGAGCTGCTGATATTCAAAACTGCGAAGCGGCTGAACAAAAAGTTTAAAAATCTAAAAACCATGAAAAAATTAAGACCAGTTGTAATTTTTTTTTAAAGAATATCACAGTCTACATCTTAAAAAAAATGTAATTTAAAGGTGAACTACCGCTTTTAAGCTTCCCTTTAAATGTAGGTGCAAGCAACACTTTCAAATAATTGGTAATTTATTTCTTGATTTTGTAAACATATTTTAAAAAGGCAAATAAAAGAGCAAAGAGAAAAAGCTGTGTGTTTCCACGCGTTGTATTGATCTGCTGTCTGAGACATCCTTCATGCGGTAATATATGCTGTATGCAGTTTTGTCATTGTAGTGAGACATCAGAAGGCTGACAAATGGTAATAGCTTTCTCGTGCTGCTATTCTATACAGCCTTTTTCATATTTATCAGTTTGATAGATTGGATTAAAAGAAGGAATGGAACAATAATTGTTGTACCTCCATTAAAAATGCATGTTTTTAGTAAACACTAAATAAAATGTTCTTTCAAATAAGTCTTGCTGGAGCTGGAGAAGATGGAGTCCCAGGCAATGGTTACATATTGGGGGCCCAAACTTCCTTATCTAAAGAAGTACGACACACTTGAAAAAGCTTTTTATTTAGTGTTTACTAAAACCATATTTTTAGTGGAGGTACAACTACTGTTTTGAAATATAAATCTCAAGGGGAACACCAGGAACTGTAAACACTACATAGAGATAAATTATAGTCATATCATGTTCATGTTGAACCTTAACCCAGCACTGGGGAATTCTTTTATAATAAGTATTTTATAATAAGTATGTATTTTTTTTTTTGATGTTGCCTTTCTACAAATCTAAGGCTAATGCCACACGGGGCCAAAAATCAGGCTGCTGAAATATGCAGGCCAAGAATCAACTACTATGTTGGCATTAGCCTCCTGTCCTACCTGCACCTGGAACAATTGTGTTGGCATGGGTGCAGGCGCATGTGGTGGATTTTAGCCATGCGTGGCATTAAACTAAGGCTGAGGGCAAATGGAGCATTGGCTCCACTGCTCTCAGCCTGCAATATTTAGATGAAAGCAGAGCTGGGGAAATTAATATAACCAGTGAATAGATTTGATGTACACTGACGTTGGAATTTTTATTTACCAATATCAAGTGCCTGGTCTCACCCAAAATGTGCCACCAGAGCATGGTGGCACAGAAAAGCTCATTTATAGACACAAGGCATAAGTAGCCATACATGGAAGCTGTGAGTTACTACCCAGGTGCAGATTAGACCATTATTCATAAATTAAGGTTGCTACTTTTGGAGGCCTCACGGTCCAGAGAGGGGGAAGGGCCTGTGATGCTGTGGGGCTGGCGAGTAACGTTGTATTGCAGGATGGACTGGGTGATATCATGGGGCTGCTATGACATGGCTATTGGCCAATTGCTGTGTCAATCTAGGAGAATCCTACATTTGGGAAACCACACTGGCAGTTTTGACCCGGGCACACCTTCCGAAGACCGGACTGTCCAGGTCAAAACTAGACACGTGTCAACCCTATGATTAATTGGCCCAAGTGAGTCACATCTCCAGCAAACATGCATGGGGGCAGAACAAATTATTTGCTGCATGTGATTAGTGGCCGCAGGTTTCATAACCAGTGTTGAATAAATAAAGCTTTGGAGACTAATTCCTTTAAATGCATAAAGTTGGTTACTTTCTTTTCAACACTTGTCTTGAACCAGTTGGGCCTAGTTTTAAAGAAGCAGTAGCCTGACATCAGTAACAGTGTTGTACTTGGAAAGTCATAATGAGGGCTATTGGGCAATTCATTATTATTTTTTGGGCTCAGAAAAGCAAAATTTTGTATGGTTCTTTATGCCACATGAGTTCCATATTTCCAACTACTGCCATCTTGCCCCCGCTAACCATGTATTGTCCTCAATGCAGACTATATCTCCATCTTTCGGCCTATAACTGTTTGTACTTTCTGGGTTTAACCCACCAAGGGCATAGTGCCAATTTGAGCAGGAAGCACAGACCTCAGTGTTTGATCAATGGAAAGCAAATGTGCTGTTCCCCAAGGCAGAATCTCTCGGTAATGTTGCACATAAAACTCCATGCTTTCCCTCTCAATCAAGTCACTGTTGCTCAGATTGCTTTTTTGATCTGCCAAAACTAGACATCTTCAAAGATCAGTCTTCATTTTCCGCTGACATTACTAAATATCCTGCAATACAGAGACAGCTTTGGTTGCTCCTTGTTTCTATTGTACAGTGTGTGGCACTACCTGAGGCAACGGGAGCTGTAAGCTGACTACTATATGGTATAAATGGGCAACCTACAAACAAAATTATTTATACAACCAAAATATAATCCGCACACTGACACTTAAAACTCAGCACTTAGGGCAGAGGAAACAACATTTTCACAATTATAAAATACAGCATTTTGTCTAAATTGATATAGGAACCAACTAGAGATGAGTTTCTGCTGTGCTCAATCAATTTCAAATGTTCAAATAAGTATATGTTATATCATTTGCATTCATGGTTGTTGGTCTTGTACATTTGCATTGCAGTAAGCATAGGGAATTTCATATTGTATTTGTGGAAATCATCCAAAGGTTCCAATAAAATAATGCCCTCTTGTGGAGAACATAGTAATGAAAACTGGTTAAATGAGTGTGTGGGCAAGATGTACCTTTTCAATTAGAGGTGGCCATATATATTTTATATGGAGTAATGTACTCCTATTGTAAAATATAAGTATATGAAAGTCATCCAAAAATTCCACGACTATATAAAGAAATAAGGGTGCAATTTTATCCCATATGTCCCATATAACATAGGCACAAAGTTTGCCTTGGTATAGTAACACATAGCTACTATTAAGTGCTGATTACTAGTTTGAAATTTTAAAATACGAGGAACATTAGTTTCAATAACTCACATGACACATATGATATTACTAAGCAGCAATTATAACTGATAACTGTTATAATAATAATATATAAAGATATATTTTATTGGTTAATCATGGTTCTTAGATATTGTGTTTTGGTTTTTTTTCTAAATCTGTTAATATTGTGTCATGATACTGATAATTCCTATTCTACTTTAATACATTCAAAAAAATAAATGAGAGTTTCCATACTGGCATTTCCTCCCTAGAGAAGGAACCTCATATTTTCCCAGTTTCAATTATCGGATCTAGCGAAATACTGTAGATCATATGGTCTCAAAACCTGTTGTACTTAGGAATAAATTGTATTGTCCTGTCGCTGCTATAAAGTATATTCCCATATGTTGCTCAGCATGCGACCATAAATCCATTTTTAGCATTATAAATGGAAACCATAATACCAGTGGATTAGAATAGGGCCCATTTCTATATTAGCATGTAAGTGAAAATAAAATGGCCTACCTGGCTGGGATATGACCTAAGCTTAACCCCCAGAAGGACAAAATGGGGCAGATTTACTAGAGGGCAAAGTGGCGGTCGCTAGTGAAAATTCGCCAGAAATCCAATCCTCAGGGACATCGCCAATTCACTAACAGGCGCAGACGTCAATTCACTAGCGAAAGAGACCTTTGTTATCGTTCATTCTCACTTTATCACCAGGCGACTTTTTGCTCAGGAGAATGGTTGTTGCCCCACAAATTCACTAAAGTGCGGATTTTACTGAACGTTATCTCTTTTGCCAAAATTGACTTCGCCACCTTCCTCAATCTTATGCCACTTACATCATATCCTGTCTGCCGAAAATGCATTACAGTTGAAAAAAACACTGGCGATTTTTCCTTTTTTTAAGCAGAATTGCCTGTAAAAGTCCTAACTTAAACTCTTTTGGGATAACATTTTCCCAGACATTTGAGGGCCATGGAACATTAATTTTACAGTGGGCTCATGTCTAGGGCATTATATGATCTCCTTTGTCTTTATTAAGGTTCCTTGGACATTTGTAATAAAAGTGGCCATTTCAAGCATTTTCACCAACATCTCTAATAAAGATATCCATACAACTTTAATGTACCTGCCCTATTCAAATTGACCTAATCGTAAGATCACTAGCGACTTTTTGCTAGGCATAAACGAATGCTAGCGAATTTGTGCTATGAAATGCTCACACTGAAGTATCGCTAGTGAAAAGTCGCCAGCGTTCGGCGCCCAGGACGCAACTTCGCATTTTAGTGCATTAGCATAGTGGTAACGAATTTGCGCCTGGTGAAGTGTGCGAAGCAGTCGATGGCAACAATTCGCACTTTAGTAAATCAGCCCCAATGCCTTTTGTTCACATACTCTGAATGTATGCAGTCTGTCAAGTGTATTTCAGTCTTAGTTTCTCATCTGGTTGAACACAATCCCCAGAGCATTTGGGAAAGGCTGTGAAGATTAAACAGGATACAAGGTCAGCCCCAGTCCAGCAAAACAGCTCAGAGGCATATCCCCAAACCGCAGCGCTCTTGCAGCATTTAGAATCTGAGTAACCTGTAATTACTCACAGAGCTGCAGAGGCACGGTGATATGTGCGTGCGGGACCTGTCTGTGTCATAACCCCTGCGTTGGAATAGCACTGCTTGTGTGAAACATATCAGCCAAAACATACCCAGCAAGGGATACTGGATAAAGGGATTGGGGAAAGCTATGAGCAGCTACTTAATAACATTTGCAGATGATGAGAATATTAAAGAGAATATAATTAGAAGAGAATATGAAAACAAGGCCCAGGTTTCTAGCAGATATCTGCTAATATTTCCGTAAGTAATGGGAACACACATACTGTATTTACTAGGGGCAATGCTGTATGTCACATAACAGAAAAGAAAAAAACATATTAAAAAGGATTGATAGTCACAAATCTGTGGTACTGTCAAAAATATTCAACATTTGGGGGCCCATTTACTTAGCTCGAGTGAAGGATTAGAAGAAAAAATACTTTGAATTTCGAATGGTCGAATATGGCTACTTCGACCATCGAATAGGCTACTTCGGCCTTCGACTACAGCTTCAAATCAAATGATTTGAAGTAAAAATCCTTCCACTATTCGACCATTCGATAGTCGAAGTACTGTCTCTTTAAAAAATACTTCGACCCCCTAGTTCACCACCTAAAACCTACCGAGGCCAATGTTAGCCTATGGGGAAGGTCCCCATAGGCTTCCTAACAATTTTCTGATCGGATGTCCCTCTGATCGGATTTTAATCAATGGATTAATATCCTTCGAATCGTTTTATTCGAAGGATTTAATCGATCGTAGGAATATCGCTAAATCCTTCGACTTTGATATTCGAAGTCAAAGGATTTCAATTCGGCAGTCGAATATTTCAATTCGGCAGTCGAACCCTTGATATTCGACCATAAGTAAATTTGCCCCTTATTCTGGTTTTGACAAAGAAACAGGATGGATCAGCTTGCTTCATACTTGGCTTAAAGAACTAAAGCCTAAAAAAACAATATGCTCATTTTATGTACTGAATTAACTGAACAAGTCCAGAGGTTCAACAGCCCTATAACAGCAATGTTCTAGGCCTTCAAATTTGTCAACAGCAGCTCCCCATCTTCTGATCTTGTTTGGACAACTTTTGAGGGTCAGTGGCACTGCACGTGCTCAGTTTAGAGAAACAAAGATTTGGGGGTTTTCAGAAATAATCAAAACATTAACAGAAACCGTGACTTTACATAATTACTAATTGGCCTGGCATCATACATTTCATCATGCATAAATATATGAGTGGGTCTCTAAGCTCAGGTAAGTAACAGCAGCACAGAGCATGTGACATGAAACCACAGAAAAGAAAATGGGGAGCTACTGGGGCATCTTTAAAGGCAAAGATCTTCAGTGTTAAAGGCATGCAGGGCATTGGGTTGATAAAGAATCCCAAAATATAAGGTGTGTTATTATTCTTAGCCTTTGTTGAGCTCTAACTATCTAAGTAAAATCATGTGACGTCACATCCAGAGGTTGGGGATGCAGTTAGATCTGGTGCCTAGGGGGCATACAGCACTGCATGAAGAACCACCTAGGCTGCTTAAAAAGAAAGTTTAGTTCCTTCAGTCCAGTGATTTCCAATCAGTGGCTTACGAGCAACATGTTGCTCACTAACCTCTTGGATATTACTAGATAAACTGCCAAATAGAGTCTCCTGTAGGTTAGCAGTTCACATAGGGACTACCAACCAGCCAATCACAGCCCTTATTTGGCACCCAAACTATTTTTACATTTGAATGTGACTCACAAAAAAGGTTGGGGAGCCCTGCTCTAGTCTACAGGGACTGCTTCTTGTTCTTTTATACAGGTATGGGATCCATTATCAGGAAACCCATTATACAGAAAGCTCAGAATTACAGAAAGGCTGTCTCTCATAGACCCCATTATAATCAAATAATACAGATTTTTAAAAATGATTTCCGTTTTCTCTGTAATAGTACATTGTACTTGATCCAAACTAAGATATAATTCATCTTTATTGGAAGCAAAACCAGCCTATTTGGGTTTATTTAAAGTTAACATGGCTTTCTAGTAGAATAAAGGTTTGAAGATCCAAATTACACAAAGATCCGTTATCCGGAAAACCCCAGGTCCGGATAACAGGTCCCATACCTGTACTGGAAAAAAAAATCATCATCAAAACCCCTGCTGTTTGTCTATAATTAAATTCATAATGCCCTCTAATGTACTTGTAAACATGTCCCCTTGCAAGCACATTTTCTCTAAAGAAAACATCCCCAACCTTGATTCCTCATAGTTTGAATCTAGTTTTAGTTGCACTTGCTCATTAATATCCTTCTTAAAGACTGGGACCCAAAACTGTACTGCATACTCAAACGGAGGCATTGCCAGTAGTGATGTGCGTGCTCACCCGATACCCGGGCGGGTTCAGCTCGACCTCGCACTGCTCCTCTGCCACCTTCAAATGCTGCCATCCAACTTCCGGGTTCCGGTTTTATAGTCTCGCGTCTGCTCGCCCCTTTTGTGGCATCATTGTGATGTCATCGGCGGGTCAGCGCGGGTCTATAAAAGGACCCCGGAATCTCGGGTGCGGGCGGCAGCAGGGCGGGTTGCCATTTGCTGAATTGTCACTTAGAAGAATATTTAAAACCACTTCTGTTTGTGCCCACCAGCCCATAATTTCCAGTGGGTATCAGGCTCTTAAAGGCCTTTAGGCCCCTGGCACTCATACTGCCCACAGCCTGTTTGCAGATAAACAGATCATGTAAGAATATTATCAGTCAAGCAATACTGTAAGCAGCATTCAGCAGCCAGAGTATCATGATGTTGACTGGGATTTTTAAAGGTTAGTTACAATCCCCATAGAGATCGACTCCATATTTAGAGATGTGTAAAGTAGTTTCACAGAAACCAGTAACAACTTGACTATTACACTAATAATGCTGCCAGAAAGGCTTAAGTGGGATACTGGAGAAAAACAAAAATAAAACCTCTCGATGAGTGTGCAGCTGACACATCATCTTGTTCCAAAACTTCATATTCACACATTACTTAATAAACTGTAGCCATTTCCCAGTGGCTTCCAAAGATGGGCTTTTTGGCATGGAAGTGGCTCGCACATTCAGCTAATGGATGTCGCATGGCTTGTAATGCCATTGAATTCATAGAACAGGTGCACTAAAGTAAGTCTCAGCACTTTAGTTTTGGACATAAGAAATGTGTTGTCAGCATTGATAAAATTATCTTTTCCTCCAGGGGAATGTTGCCTCAGTAGGTTTCTCCAGCTTAAGGGGGAGGGGGATCCAACATGGACTCACCTCTTGGTGAAACATATGCATGCTGATGGTAGCCCAAGGCTGGTGTTGCTTACACAAGTTCAACTTAAGTATTTGCAGTGTTCTTTGATTCCACTGACATTTCCTGAATCTACATATTTAAAGTTAACCTAAAATGATCAGGTTATAGGGGTCATTTATGAAATTCCCTGATGCAAATACTAGAGTACTAAGAGGTGCCCCTGATGCAAATACTAGACTGCTAAGAGGTGCAAAATCACCCCATTTGGCCTGGCCCTGTTACACTGTGCTAAAGGTCTAAAATATTCCAAATGAAAAAATTCAATTCAAGTGAATTGACAGTTACTAAAAATCCTGGCTCATGTGTCCTTTACCCAATACTAAAATGTCATTTAAATGAGGCATAACATGCCATGCTTGCCATCTATGGCATGCATAAAGTTCTTCTGCGCCTGCAATGGTTTTTTTGTTGTGCGGCACTAGGGCAGAGGGATCTCCTAAGAAAAAAGGTGCTCAGGAGAGTACTTGATACAAATGTAACCTTGTTAGCCTTTAGTTCCCCTTTAATATGATTCTATGGAATTATAATTTTAGTTGAATCTGGCCCATGAACAAGTGGCACTCCAGATCTAGTGGCAAAATGTTGGGCAACAATTAGTTACAAAGTGAAGGCAGAGATTCATTTTTTTTTCTATAAGACAACTGAATTTTACACTACAACTGAGCAGTTGGTCATTTATAAAAACCGGAGGCATTTCCAGAGACAGAACGTCCATCTATGGAAATTCACAATAACAGATCACTGTCGGTCTTTATTGCTCAAAACAGACCAATAATATGTTAAATATCTAGGCCTACATTCATACATACTTCAATAAAAATAACATTCCCAAGTGCATTTTTTTTACCTGTGAGCTAAGCCCTATGTGTTATTACAAACTGTTTTCCAAATATTAAGAAAACTGTCAGAATATTAAATGTCTCTTGAAGAAAACAAAATGGTGAGAACTCAATATATAAAAAGTTTCAAGTTTCCTCATAGGATTGCTGCTTTAAATATTTCCATACAAACGGAGGGCAATCAAGGGACAAGCCATGCCTGATAATTACCGAGTCCCCATAGCTCTTGCTAATAACTTGTTTTTCTCTGTAGCTGCACCACGGAGAGGCTGATAGGTATGTTGGTAGACAGTCCCCTAGATAATTGCTTTGAAAGAACTTCAGCAAGTACATCATACAGTGCCAGCCAATGGGTCTTGTTGGCTGACTCCCTTCCTTTCAGTGTTGATCAGATCATCAAATCAAATAGCTGATCTATTCACCTTTCAAATAAAAAATAATCCAACTGTATACATAGCATCACCTTAGGGAAACCAACCATAGCATTGACTGAATCATTTATACAAGTACAGTGGGCAACGTGTGCTTTTCCCTGCCATGAGATGTGTATAAATACACTGTCATTAACGGTATGGTACAAAATGAGCTCTTCATAGAGTTATAGGACCTGTTATCCAGAATATTCGAGACCTGGGTTTTTCTGTATAATGGATTTTTATGTAATTTTGATTCTACTAGAAAATCATTAACCCAATCAGAATGTTTGTCTCCAATAAGGATTAATTACATCTTTGTTTAGATCAAGTACAAAAAACTGTTTTATTATTACAGAGACAATGACCAGGAGGTAACTTCAGGGTTCCCATTGTGCCGTACATAAGGTACGTGCCAAAAACCAAAAATTACGCCAGACAATTTTTGGTTAATAACACTTGAAATTAAACATTACTCATTGCACTTGTGTAGGTAAGTATAGGGTTGCCAACTTTTCCATAGAACTCCGGGCAGGGGACGGGGTGGGTGATGTAGGGGGTGGGGTGTATGTTGTCAGGGGCGTGGCAAGTGATGATCTGGGCTTGGTCAGGTCTGCTGTGCTGGGGTTATGACATGGCGATCATCGATTAGCTGGTTGCCATGCCATTAACTTCAAGGTCCTTTCCAGATTGTCTAATTTGGATAACTTGGCAGTTTTCACCCGGACAGCCCTTCCAAAAACCCAGCTGTCTGGGTGAAAACCAGAGAGGTGGTAGCCCTATCTAAATGACCTGTATTGTGTGAACACAGGCTTTAATCTTTTCCTCAGTAATTAATAAGGGATCTAAATGGCTAAATAACCAATGGCTTCACATAAAAGACATGTTAAAGGAAAACTATACCCCTGAACAAAGTATGTCTCTATAAAAACATGTTGCATAAATCAGCTCATATGGAAAACGCTACTTCATTTAAATATACTTTTTAGGAGTATGTGCCATTGGGTAATCCTAAATAGAAAATTGACATTTTAAGTACCTAGGGCCGCCCCCTGGGATCAAAAGATTCACAGTGCACACAAACAAACCAAGGACATGTTAGGTCATACAAGTCACATGAGCCAATTAATGGACAAAGTTCTGTCTTTTACTCCCACACTTCTTCATGTTACAGTTAGAGCTGCATTATGATATCATATTAATGTGATATAAGCTATCTGTAGGTTAAGTATTCATTCTGGGGGTATATTTTTCCTTTAAAAATGGATTTGTAATATCCTTTAGTTAGACAACCCTGGACTGTATCTAAAGTAAATGAAAAAGTAATGCAAACTGCCCATGTTGCATCTATTCTGGATTATGTCATTTTTCTTCCTGCATCTTGAGTACTGATGTGTATGGACAAGAGGTTCTGAAGAATAACGCTTTGCTTTCAGTTGGTGGGCTATACAAGAATTAAGCCAGACAGGTAACAGGGTACAACAACTTGAGCCATATATTCATGCTCTCTCTCTATATTTAAAGCACAATTCTAAAATTGAGCATACAGAGTAATTATGGGATGATGACAACGCAAAAATAACTCACCTGGGTACATTAATTACATAAGTCTTACACTTTATTTAGCTAACCTTTCCCTTGAGAATCTCCTGTATGCACCTGTATAGTCAGTGAGTTCTGTTATTAACAAGTATGCCCTTGGCTTCAGCTTCTGATGTTTAGAGGGTTATTTTGGTTCTTTTACAGGTCATGGATTTTTGTAAACCCACACAGTGGATAACATCCCACATTAGCCCAGGGCTACGTGTCCTTGTACTTAGTACTGGATAAGTATTAAAGGGCATATTTGCTTAAGGGCAAAAAATTAAAATTTTATGTATTTTGACAAAAACTAAATATATCATGACTTATATCAAGTGACAATGTGTTTTTTCAATAGACTGGTGAGTTACCCTTATAAAACTGTCACTTTAGCATCTATGTAGTTTCCTCCATGCTTTGGTCAGAATATTGCTTTATGGTTTAACTTATGGCATAGTATTTTCGTCAGCAAAGCTTCAGCAAATTGCAATCAAAATGGTGTCATTATGATTTAAGTTGACTACATGATGTAGCTGCCCCCAAGTGTCCACTACAGGGTCCAGCCCAATTGAGATTAAAGGTGGCCATACATGGAGAGATCCGCTCGTTTGGCGATGTCGCCAAACGAGCGGATCTCCCTTCGATATGCCCACTTTGAGGTGGGCAATATCGGGCTGATCCGATCGTGGGCCCTAGGGCCCAACGGTCGGATCCTAACGATGCCTAACGGGCGGTCGGATCGCGGGACCGCATCAACGAATAGATGCGGCCGCGATCTGAGGGGATTTTTTGTCCCATTCGATCGAGATCTCGATCGGTGAAGCCCGTTGGGGGGCCCCATACACGGGCCAATAAGTTGCCGACATGGTCTGTCTGCAGCTTTTATCGGCCCGTGTATGGCCATTAATTGAATAATTCTGATATAGCCATGCAGCTTCCAATGGCCACATATTAGTGTTTATAAATATACTGCCCAACATTTCATTCTAAAATGCGGGATAATTTATTCCACATCTCTGTTCTGCCCCTGCTATGCCCAGCTGCACCCTCACACCTGTCCTGATCTGTAATACTGCTGGAAATCTGGAGTCAAATGTTGCAGTGTTGCAAAGTGTGGAACTACATTTCAACTCCAAAATTCACCTAATAAAAGCAAACATAATTCTAAGCATTTTTCCAATATACCTTCATTACAAATTTTTTATAGTTTTTAAATGATTTGTATATGTATTGCTATTGAAAACAGTGTTTGTCCCTGTCTAGTTTCTGCCCTAATGGCTCAGACAATGTCAGGGAGCCTAGCGGCTTCCAGAGGGAGTAGTCCGGACCAAGGAGGAAGCCCAGGGGCAGAAGTCCAGGTCGAGGTAGCCAAAGAGTTAAACAGGAGACGTGGTCAGGTCACAGGCAAAAAGTTCACAAGGCAGGAAGAAATTTAACAGAATCAAAGTCCAGGCAGGGGTCAAAGTCCAAATAAGCAATCACAATAATAATAGAGCACCCAGGAACGATAAACAAACAATTCCTATACTTGGGCAGAGTTTCAGTGTCCAGTAGGTTTGCCACCTTTATATCTGGCTGAGACCGGACAGGGGGCGGATCCGTGACATCAGTGGGCATGTCTGTGATGTCAGTGGTTGGACCTGTGATGTCAGTGGGCGGACCCGTGGCATCAGCGATTGGCCGATTGTCGTGTTTATCAAGGGAATCCCGACCGGTTTTCCTTATTTGGAAAACCGGGCAGGAAGTATAGACTCTGGCAGCCCCTCAAAATACCGGGCTGTCCGGGTCAAAACCGGACAGGTAGCAACCCTAGTGTCCAGGACGCCCTTTTATGATGAATCTTCGGCGCCACTTTGTGATGTCATTGCGCCGGCGTAATTGTGCCAGCGTCGCAGCACCCACGTGTGCTGCATGGGCGCCACCATCTTGGATTTTGCGGCACCAGGAGAAGACGCGCCGAGCGCTCCTGACAGACTGTTACGATACAATGTAAGACAAGGCAGCTGATTAACAGACCTGTCTTTCCTGGGGAACTAAGAATTATGTAACATTGTTTAAAAAGTAACAATCAGGAATTAAGCAAATGTTGCTTTCAATAGCAGTTGTTTTTAGAAATAAGTTTAAAAGCACCGAACATATTTAATAAATGTATCATGCAAAGTTGGTTAATTGTTTTCTTTTATTAGGCAAATTTTTATTTTGGGGTTGACTTGCCCTTTATGTCCCTCTTCTGTAAGGAAAAGAGATTTGCTTTCATTAAATCATATGCAATAAACTGATCACAGGTAATTGCCTTGGGCAAATGTACCCATTGCTAGAAACTCACCCCTAGCTGGTTTTAAACTGTTTGGTATAGATAATTGTCTGCATTCCTCTGTTGTGAAAGCCCATGGTTCAGTTGTCTAATGACTTTTAAGGAGCTTTACACATGTTTTTCATGCATTTTATGCACATTGAGAGACTAATTGATTCAATTTTATGCCCCTAAGTTTAGATATATAGTGGGAGGTACTTCAGAACCTTTAGCTTGCGTTTAGCATTTTTTTCCTGTAGCTGTACATTATGAATCTAAGGAAAAATAATACTTTAATGGGTTTTTTTTTTGACAAAACAGTTAGTTGAAAAGGAGACATGCAATTAGAGTGACCTAGTAATAACAAGGTACAAATACAAAGATCTATAACTCAGTTATTGCTGTATATCTTATAATCACAATGAAAGGAAAGTATTCGTGTTTAGGAAAATGAGACACTTTCTAAATCTGGTTTAAGAGGAAATTAGCTGTTTATAAATACTATGCACTTTGATCCCTTGTCTCCAGATGCAGTTTCTTCAATACTCAAAGCATCTAGTTATCAACATGGAATATTCATGTACTGCTTACTGTAGGCTAGACCATCAGTCTGAAATATCACTACCAAAATTTTAGGTAGCATTAGAGACGTCTTCAAAAAAGTTTAACTCTACCTGTAATTTCCTTTACAAAAAAGATTATTACCAGATCCATTGGCATGAAATATTTGGCACTGTAACTGTGACAAATGCAACTTACCCTGATATTCCAGTGGTGCGGCGGGGACGCCCGCCACGCCGCTCCTTGTTAAGCATAAGCACCATCTTTGAGCCCTAAGGGCACACACGCGCCTCCTCGATATTTAAAGGCGCTGACGTGCTGGCGTGATGACCAAATTTGAAACTATAAAAGGCTTATTAAAGCTACAGGACCTTGCCCGTGATAGGATCTTGTTCCTGGTGTTTAGTGAGCTTTTGTATTTAGCTTTTGTATTTAGTATTCTGATTCTGATTCTGGTTTTTATCCCTGCCTGGCTATCGACTATCCTGACCACTATATTTGACCCTTGCCTGTATATCGACTACCCCTTCTGCTGTACTCTCCTGTCTGATTGATTACCCGGTTTTGACCCTTGCTTGTCTGATTACGATTTACTTCTGCCTGCCTCGACCTGTCCTGTTCTGACGACGATTCTGGTTTCCTGTTTTGTACCGTGACCCTCGGCCTAAAGACTCTAGCTGACAGTTGTGCCCCTCTGTCTATCCAGAACCTTTAGCCTTGCACCTCTTGTTTAAGTCCTGGTGGCATCCAAGTAGCTGGGGGCTCCTCCCGAGGCCAAAGGCAGTCACCCTACAGGTGAAGCACGAGCCGAGACCAGGGTGCTTGGCATTTGTTCTGGTGTTGGGTGCCGACTGTGACAGTAACATTGGCTTTATGTACATATAGCAGCAGCTTGTGTATATTGGGAACCACCACATCTACAGTAAACCTCATAGTGTTTAGAAAACAAAGCTGTAGAGTACTGGTTGTATTTATTTGAACAAAAAATAGGGAATAAAATAGGGATACACCAAATCCATTATTTTGGGATTTAGCTGAACTCCAATCCTTCGTGAAAGATTCGGCTGGATACTGAACCAAATCCTAATTTGCGTATGCAAACGCACTGCACAGTTAGATTTTGTTTTTATTTCCTTGCTTGTGTGACTAAAGGTCACAAGATTTTAAGGATTCGGATGCAGGTAAGCCAAGCACCAAGACAAGGTAAAAAACTGCTGAAAAAAGGCAGATTTCTGTCTGAATATCAAATCGAATCCTAGTTTAAAAATGATGAAATTTTGCATTTGACATAGGCCTTATAATTCCTGCCTGAATGAATATAAAACATGAATGCAAATTTAAGTTTATGTCAAAACTCTTCCATGTTATATAAATGTCATGATATGTAGGATTAAAGGGAATAGGAGGAAAATAGTAGTCAGTAAGTAAGAAGCTTTGTAACTTTTTGTGTACCATAAGGTGGAGCAGTTTTTTTATTTCAACTAATATTTGTTCTCTAATAGATGAGTAAAGGGGTCCAAAAACTGTTGAATCCCAACAAGAAGAAAATACTTGACATGCCTGCCTATGACTTGTCCTTTAATGCTTTAAATCACTTTAAACCTAATGCATCTTAGTAGCGTGCTTAATATGAATACCAATTTGATTGAAATCAGTTTAGCTTTTTAAAACAGTTTTTATACTTATTACGTACAATGGATAGTAATAAATCTGCCTTGTAGTCTTTTTGCTGAATTATTTGTGATTAACAGAAAATTATTTTAGTGCAAAGACATAATGCTGTGCTGCAGACGCAAACAACAGAATCCTTAGTTTACTTCAGGAAATATCCACATGCACTTTTATATGTAATCACTCTGAATAACGAAAATACCCATTAGATCCAGTAATTTGTCTGAATAGCAAATATTCTCATTAACTCTGCAGCAATATTTTAAAAAACAAAACATGGCAGTGTCTGGAAAACCAGTTAGCTTGTATTAATGAGGAGGCAGGGGAAGAGACTAAATAATTCATCAGAGTGCCTGACACCTGCACTTTATACTATTAATGGATGTGTTCATAATAATATGTCACAATTTGTGACAGACACAGCATCACTGGGAATTATGAAGAAATGTGTAACAGATAAATAGATTTGTGATACGTGTCTTGAAAAGTTATTTACTGTTAATCCATTTGCCTTTTCTACTATTATTTTATATTTAATCGTCATGCTTGCTATAAAAGACGTATAACGAAAAGAAGTCTAATAGCCACTCTTGCATGGTTTTTACCAGGGAATGGGTGGAGTTTGGTGGGGGTGGTCTATTTAGAGTATTATATTTAAATCAAGACTCAAGACTACCCAGGGGACCAATAACGCAGGCCCCATAAGGAAAAGGGTCTTATCAGCTTAGTGGTATGCCCCTCCTGATTTCTGAGAGTTGTCCTATTTGTGCTTCTCTCGTTTGCATTGATGGCAATATACCTTTAAATCTCACTACTAAATGTTCATTTTGTACAAGTAAAAGGAGAATGTGCTTACTCAATGGCGGTCATTCCAGTTTTATTTCAGCAATTGCTGTCCTGTTGTGATTATTGGAATTAGCAGCATGCGGCAGGTTTTCGTGTAAATGTAATGCATTCTTATTAAGTCATTTATCCTTTTTGGCTGCACTGATAGGGAATTCTGAGACAAGATACTAGCCTGATCCACTAACATTGCTTCTTTCCCATTTTTCAGTGTGAAATGCTAATTTGTAAAATTGATTTGGATTTGCTTGAAATATTGCTCAATACAGGACACTTAAATGAAAATAAAGCATGGCAACAATAAGTTGAATAACATATAAAGCTTTTCTTTGTTCATGAGAACGCGCAGGGATACGACTGACTTCTTGGGGAAGGTGGTAGTTGCTGTGTGTGTGTGTTGCTGCTGAATGATTCACAGTTTCAGTATAAATGTATCTAGTGCATATGCAACACAATTAAAATCATTAGATAACGCAGGGCTAAGCAATTTCCTGATCAAAACACTAAACAAGGTAAAAGATTTATTATTAATTGTGGGACAGACATATGCAACAAGCTTATCTAAGATCCCATAAATATTTTTTAAAGGGCAGTATAACATTGGTTTATTGTAATAATCATAGGGTGCCACGGAAATGAGAGGCCTTCTCCTCTATGTGAGGATGTGCTGCATGCACAGTGCACGGCCATAGGTGTAGGTTATTTAATAAACATGTACATGGGTACCCTGTTGACTACGGAGTTTTTTTTTCCCATTTCCAACACGTTTGGAGTAAAGTATTACTATACTCTTACTTTAATTAGTTATTATTAATCTGTTCTATTACCCATATTTAATAAAAATTGCATTAACACTATTGCATTATATACTCTATTATATACTCTAATATACTCTACTCTATATAAGTAATGTTTATGTTCACTTTACTTTTTTCAAATTACTCAGTATAATATACTGGCACAGGCTATTCTGCCCTGTATTTATCTGTATAGACACAGTTCTAAATTTAAAAAATGGTTGCACATACTGTATGTGCAATACAATGCATCTATTTCCCCCCAGAATTCCAGCTTCAATGAGCACACTGCAAAAGAGAAGTAAAGTAAACCTGTATATAACTAGTTGTCAAAATAGCTTTACTGTATGTTAGCTTCCTTTTCTTACTCTCAGTAACCAAAGAAAATATTTATTAGGGTATAACCTAACAACTGCTCTGTATACTTTCCCTTTTATTCTATGACCTCTGTTTCCACATGAGCACAACTGTCATTATCAATAAGAATGTGGAAACTGATTTTCGGAATCAAAATGCTGACTAATACACCTTAGTTTTCTTTGCTGTAGATTGAAACTACACGGCACAGTTATTTTCCTTGCCTTCTTTTTCCTTGTCCTCATGTAGGATTTTTAAAAATAAAGCTAAAACAAATACATCTTATCAGTTCATTTGTAGGAGAGAATAGCAAAGAAAATATATTCAAAAGGTAACTTGTTCTTGCCAAAGGGCATGGTAGTTCCAAATATAATCCCGGGGAAGGCTACTACACACTAAGGGGGTTATTTACTAAACTCTGAATGCAAAAATCCCAAAAAATTCCTGTTTTTTTTTTATATAAAATCAGACTTTTTAAAAAATCACGTTTTTTTCGGAAATTTTTAAACCCCTGCAGTCCGAATCTTAAAATCCGGCATCTCAGACCTGTCAAAGTTGCATATAAGTCAATGATTTTTTGATGTGCGCTGGGTTTCGTGCAATACCCCGAAGTTTTCAGGCAAAAAGCATAAGAAATCTGAATTTTCAGGGGTGAAAAATTCGCAAAAAATTTTGAAAATCTGTTTTTTTCCCCTGCAAAACAAATTTTCGGGAAAATGTAATAATAAATAAGCGTAAAAAACCCGAGCGAATTTGATCGAAAAATGTTGAGATAAAATCGGACTTTGATAAATAACCCCCTAAGTATGAGTTTAGTGTTCTGGGGGAAATAAAAGTGTATAGTTAACATTAGGCCATTAGAATTACATTTTCTTTGCATTACCGTTGCAGATCCCCTTTAAAGGGAATATATAACATTTTATTTTTGAATCCTCATTAGGTAGACCAAGAAAATAATATATGACTTCTTATTTAAATTTATACTGAAAATATATACTACCCTTACACCATTAGAGGAACTCCTTGTAACTCTTTTGTGACCCCTGTTTGTGTTACAAAGTACAGCTTTTTCTTACACAGGGAATGCACTGACGTTTCCTGCCAGATCCATTTTGATACTGGTGGCCCAGCACAATGGCTGACATCCCACAATGCAAAGTTTTAAGTGTCGCCTGCTCTACTGAGCAGGCTTGTAAAGGCAGTGGAACGCATGGGCCGCATGGCTATTACTACTAATCACAATTTATCACAATACAGGCTTTTAAAGGGGTGATTAATTGGTTAACATTAAGGGGCCAATTCACCAAGCTCGAGTGAAGGATTTGAAGTAAAAAACTTCGATTTTCGAAGTGTTTTTTGGGCTACTTCAACCATCGAATGGGCTACTTCACCTTCGACTACGACTTCGAATCAAAGGATTCGAACTAAAAATTGTTAGACTATTCGATAGTTGAAATACTGTCTCTTTAAGAAAAAACTTCGACCCCCTAGTTCGCCATCTAAAACCTACCGAACTCAATGTTAGCCTATGGGGACCTTCCCTAAATTTTTTTGGTCGAAGGATAATCCTTCGAATTTTGGATTAAAATCCTTTGAATCGTTCAATCGAACTATTTGCGCTAAAATCCTTCGACTTCGATATTCGACCCCTAATGAATTTGCCCCTTAGTGTGTAATAGAATGGCTAATTTTAAACAACTTTTCACTTGGTCTCCATCTTTATATTCTTTGAATTATTTGCCTTCTTCTTCTGACTCTTTCCATCTTACAAATGAGGGTCACTGTCCCCATCTAAAAAATGCTCCATAAAAATGCTCTGTAAGGCTACAAATGTATCGCTATTGCTTCTTTGTATTACTCATTTTATTCGGGGCCTCTCCTATTCATATTCCAGTATATTCCAGTATATTCCAGTCTCTTCTTCAGCTCCGTGGTGCTCGTTGGATTAATCCCGGGCCGGTGCAGTTTTCTGCTGATAGGAGCACCAGCCCAGGGTTTCAGGTAAGTAAATTCATTCACTTGGGGGTGCCTAACATTTGGCACCACAAGTGCAAGACAACTTTCCTTCTCCTTTAAAGCTAGCCTAGCAGAGCTGCTTGTACGTAGCTGTTGGGGCAAAGACAACAAGAGCCGAAAAGAGTGTCTGAGATGTAGCTACGTATATGAAATATTTCATAAATGTTTCCACTTAAAAAACATTCTGCATAATCTATGCCATTCTGTTCTGCATTGGCATTTAGGGGCAACAGATCATTTTTATTAAGGAGATTATGTAGGAGCAGCGAGAGCCCTATTTGCATTCGCCATTTACAGTGGTATAGACAGCTTTAGTAATTGGGTGACATATAATATTCAGTTGACAGCTGTGGATGACACAGCCTGAAATCTCACAGTGGAAATCTGTCAGTGGTCGGGACAACATGAAAAGTCCAAGATAAAGGAGACCAGTTGGTCACACTTCTCAACCTCATTAGCTTCTTGATGTGTGGAAAGGCTAAGCAGGAGCATACAGAACAGTAGGCAAGTGAAGAGCAAGACATGACATTTTAAAAACCGCTAATTGCTCTATAGCTTCATGGGCTCATGGCCGTTTCATTTCTATGTATTTTTGTGCAATTTAGCCACACCATTCAATATTGCTTATCGCTTTGAAAGGATGATCCATTGTGCCCATAAATGTAATAGGGCTGTTATGAGAAAGGTTATGTTACAGAGCAGAATGTGACTCTTGCTAATGAGATGGTAACACATCTAAGCCTGATTTGTTAAAAAAAAAAAACCCAAATGCAAAATTCTGTTCTATGCAGTGGGAAATACGTTAGGATTCATGTTTACATTGTTTGTGTCAGGAGCTGATTAAAATGTAAAAACATGCATTTATGTTATGAGCAAATTCAAATTACCAATGTGCCAGCATCACAAGCTGTTGTTGTATTTAAATACTTGATTTAATCACGTAATATATAGTAAGATTGGCATCAGTATTCTAAGAAAACAGTGCCTGGTAACTACATTATGATAACTTCAGCTGGCCTTACTTTGATTGTAAGCTCTATGGGGGAGGTATCTCCTTCTTTAATCTTGAATATAAATGTATTCTGTATTTATTTACATTAATTATTGTATTGACCTCTGTCTGTTTTAGCCAAATGTTGGCTATGGGTTCTAGGAGGTCCCCGTAGGCTAACATTGCAATTCGGCAGGTTTAAGATGGTCGAAGTGTCGAAGTCGAACTTTTTTAAAGAGACAGTACTTAGATTTTCGAAGTTAACCTTTTTTTACTTCGAGTCGAAGTCAAATTTAGGCCTATTCGATGGTCGAAGTACCCAAAAAATAGTGCGAAATTCCAAGTTTTTAAATTGGAAAATTCACTTCGACCATTATTAAATCTGCCCCAGACTTTATGTATCTTCCTCTTAGAAGATACATAAATTTGCAAAGATGAACCTGCACTCACAGGTCTTATGAAGAAGAAATCAAGTTTATTAGGCACGAATGACATTCGGTTTCGGCCTTTATCAAAAAAAAAAAAAAATATATATATATATATATATATATTCTGGATAAGGGATCTTTCCTTCTGTCATTTTGATTACCATATATGTCTGCTAAAACCAAGTAAACATTAAATAAACCGAATAGGATTGTTTTGCCACCAACATGGATTCATGCAGCTTAGCTACCATCAAGTACAAGATACTGTTTTATTATTGCAGAGAAAAAGGACATTATTAAATTAGAATTATTTGTATAAGATGGACTGGTTTGGGACCAGTAATCCAGAATCCTCTGGACCTGGGGTTTTCCAAATAAGGAATCTTTCTGTAATTTGGATCTCCATACCTTAGGTCTACTAAAATAACATTTAAAGGGATACTGTCATGGGAAATTTTTTTTTTCAAAATGAATCAGTTAATAGTGCTGCTGCAGCAGAATTCTGCACTGAAATCCATTTCTCAAAAGAGCAAACATATTTTTTTATATTCAATTTTGAAATCTGATATGGGGCTAGAAATATTGTCAATTTCCCAGCTGCCCCTGGTCATGTGACTTGTGCCTGCACTTTAGGAGAGAAATGCTTTCTGGCAGGCTGCTGTTTTTCCTTCTCAATGTAACTGAATGTGTCTCAGTGAGACATGGGTTTTTACTATTAAGTGCTGTTCTTAGATCTACCAGGCAGCTGTTACCTTGTGTTAGGGAGCTGTTATCTGGTTACCTTCCCATTGTTCTTTTGTTTGGCTGCTGGGGGAAAAAAGGGAGAGGGTGATATCACTCCAACTTGCAGTACAGCAGTAAAGAGTGATTGAAGTTTATCAGAGCACAAGTCACATGACTTGGGGCAGCTGGGAAATTGACAATATGTCTAGCCCCATGTCAGATTTCAAAATTGAATATAAAAAAATCTGTTTGCTCTTTTGAGAAATGGATTTCAGTGCAGAATTCTGCTGGAGCAGCACTATTAACTGATTCATTTTGAAAAAAAATTTTTTCCCATGAAACATACAAGGTACTGTTTTATCATTACAGAGGAAAAGAAAATTATTATAAAAATGATTTGATTAAAATGCAGTCTATAGGTGATGGCCTTAATTGGGATCTTTATGTATAACGGATCCCATTCCTGTAATACACTTGGACCAATATACCCTGCTTCAGCTCAACTAATCAAGCAGCTAGTTTTGTATTTGTAGATAAAAGATAGTTCCCCCTGCATCTCAATACCAATCCCCAACTGGCCCCACACAAAAAAGAAAAAATGCTTGATGATGAATGCTGTAATATAGGGCAAACCATCGAAGGCTTTCAAATCTTTGTCCGTTTAGAACCATTGTTTGGTCGCATTAGACTGTTAATACTTTATCAGGTTCTTTAGATTAATAGCTGTTTGGGGAACAGATTGTACAACAGTTGATCAACATATTCTCTATTCAACATAATCAGCGCTGCGATGTGTTAACGTGTTAATAATTATGGCATATTTTGTACTTTTATTTAAAATGAAAAGGAAGTATTTCTCCCCATTGCAATACTGTTTGATGAATGCTGCTAATAATGTTTTCTGAGAATAATAGGAGTCTAATTTTGCAGAGCATAAGAAATCCCTATCCCCAGCACGCCACTATCACATTTGATAAGTTAAGGGCTGCGTAAAATTCCGGGAAACTGAGCGAGACATTGACTTGTAATAGGCTCTTGGAGTAGGGTCATTTATAATGGTTCTAATTTATCCTGACAGTCATGTATTAGACTTTTAAGTGTTTCTAATTTTTCTTTTTTTAAGAGAGTGTAATCCTTAGGGCTGTACTGGAAATAAATGTAATTTAACACTGGTGGTTGACCTTAATGATATCTGCATAATCACATTAATTAATGCTTGGTTGCTATAATCAGTCTGTGGCTGACCAATGTGGCATTATTCTTTTTCGGGTTTGAATACTTTTTACACTCTAGGGTTTATTAAGCCTCAAATTTTTATGGTCGAGTTTTTAAGGGGAACATTTTTCAGAGGAAAAAAAAGTGAATTTTTCAAGATTTATTATGCTGCAAAGCTGCTAAAAATCAGAATTTGAAAATACTCCAGCTAAAACCTGTCGAAATCATATAGAAGTCAATGGCAGATGTCCCTTTTACAATTGGAAGATGTTTCTTGCCTTCATGATCCTCGTGGATTTCGGACATTCTGCTGGTGGTTTTCGAAAATCGAAAAAATGTGTGGGTTTCGAGCTGAAATTTGAAAAAGTTGCACAATTTTCATTCGGGTTTTTGAGTAAACTAAGCCAAATCATGGTTGGGAGTTAGGTGGAACTATGCAATGAGAAAAATTAAAGTTTTAATAAATACCCACCTAGATGTTGTTGAGCTACAACTCTTAGCCTTCAGATGCTGGTTGATGTAGTTCAGCAAGGAATACTATGGTAGCCTATTGCTCCGCTATATCCTGCAAGAAACAGTAGAGCAGTTGGGTAGGGGTTACACCAGCAGACTCACCCAGGTATTGGTTTGTGAGATAGCATTTGTCCTGAGCCTAGCCTAGAATTGGGCTTCTTAGCCAGAAAATGCCCCCAATACATCCCATAACATGTAGTAACAGACTTTGACAATTTATGTCCAGAATACCCATCATATAGTCTCCAAATGATTGCGTTACCTATTATTAAAGAAGTAAAGCTTAACTAAAGAAGTAGCTAGAAATGTTATACATTATGCGATGGGTTTCTGTACCAGCCCAAGGCAACCACACCTAGTGATAGGCGAATTTGGGGCGTTTCGCTTTGCCAAAAAATTTGAAACTATGCCGGCGTCTGTTTTTTTGGACGCCGGTGTGCATCTTTTTATGCCAGCGAGGTTTATGGATGTTATAGTGTAGTCAGTTGATTTAAAGGGGCAGTTCACTTTAAGATAACTTTCAGTATGTTAAAGAATGTCCTATTTTTAGCAACTTTTTCTGTTTTATATTCCTAAGGTAAATTGGACCGTATCAACCAGATAGCTACCAAAATTCCAAACTGGAGAGCTGCTGAACAAAAAGTAAAACCATTTTAAAAATCACAACAATTAAAAAATAAAGACCAGTTGCAAACTGGTCTCGGAATATTAGTGTCTACATTATACTAAGTGTTACGTTAAAAGTGGATTTCTCCTATAAGCATTATTTTGTCAGGTATGTAGGTAATGGTGATTGGAGTTTATTAGAGGGTTTTGACAGCCTCGCTTTATGCCACATGCAGATCTGATCAGGTCTAGTAAGGATAGGCTACTCACTTTCATTGGTCACTCTAGGAGTGACAGATAGTCAGGCTATTTAGCTCAAGAAGTGTGAGTGGGATTAAAATTCAAGGTACCAATTGCCCAGAAGTGGGCCAAAAGAGCGGATCTCTCTCCGATATAGCCACTTTGAGGTGGGCAACATCAGGCTGATCCGATCGTGGGCCCCTAGGGCCCAACGATCAGATCCTAACGAACGGGAACGGGCGGTCGGATCGCAGGACCTCATCAACAAACAAATGCGGCCGCGTTCCGATGGGATTTTTAGTCCCATCCAATCGAGATCTGGCCGACTTTCGGCCAGATCTCGATCGGGGAAGCCCGTCGGGGGCCCCCATACACGGGCCAATAAGCTGCCGACTTGGTCTGTCAGACTTAGGGATGGTAGTAGTTCCCCTAGGTTCCACTTAGGATAAAGGCTGAAAGCTATGTGTACCTTCGCAATGCTGCTTATGTTCTCATTCCCTGAGGGGATTTATTGTGCACAGCACTCAGTTACAGTCGCACAACACCCTGCCTCCACACCGGTTTAACCCCTGAGAATTAAGGTCTCATCCAGAGCACAGTATTGGGATAAAACTCATAGTTAGAGAACAGTGCCACTCAATTTACTATAGTGTTACAAGTGTTTTTTGTGTTTCATTTAATTCGTTACAAATTTATCATGGTTTAACGTTATCAGTATAATCCAGAATTTTTTAGCGCAAAAATACGATTCATGAAAACGAATGAAATACAAATGTTAGTAAATCAGCCCCCATGCAATGAACCAACATTGTTTTTATTTCAATGCCTTGAGCAAGTAGCCATTTATCAGGGTTTATGTCAACAGAGGCTATTTACTTTTACGTTTTTTTTTCATTTAAGGAAGGAGTCAATGAAAACATGGCAGCATAGGTAAAATTAGGCAGTATGTTTTATGATTATTTTATATGTATGGTTTTTGGCCAAAATATGTACCATTAAAATAACTGAATTTGTGTAAAGTCATGTGACTTGAAAGTAAAACACAATTAATTATTAATTTTTTATTTTTTATTTTAATCAAATGTACCCTGAGAAGATTTCCTTGAAGAGTATTCCATGCGAAAAGATTTTACAAATGTAACCTTTCCAGCTCTCTGACCTGAACAGATATTAACAGATGTTTCATTATTTATAGATGCTCACTTTTACAATAAATCCTGTTACATTTACCTTTGGCAGCTGCCTCTATCATAAAAGTTCCGACACAGGATCAAATTTGGAGAGCGTGTCCTATTACAAGCATCTGGTTCTATCCCGCTAGTTCTGTCTGGAGACGGCCAGGAGGAGAATAAGAGGATTATCACTAAAAATACAAATATAAATCCAGAGGGATTTTGTAATGTTCCACTCCTTTATTGGTTTTTCATTGGTGTAATGAAAGAAGTGGAGTTTCCAGAACGAGGCTCAGATATTACGTCTAAGCAGTCTTCTGGATGAGTAAATCAACTGTATCAGCAGATACATTTTCACACTGTTCTGTTTCTTCTATCAAATCTCTTTTCCAAGTAGTGAATATGTTTGCTGATATTATGAAGGAACTTAGTGGGAATATATTGTGTTTGTAGCTCAACATATTTAGAGACATTATAGCACCGTTCAACTTGCTATAGAATTATGGTTGATCCCAATGTTATTAATAGGGAAAATGATAAATATATAGGAAGGTCTGTATTTTTTTCCGGAAAAGGTGGCAACCGTACCACCTCTCCAATACCTTGTCTTACCCAACAACATCAGGTACCAGCCAAAATACGATCCTTACACTTCCGTGTAGCTCTGAATTATAGAAATGCAGTCTCCCATAGACTCCATTTCATCCAAATAATCCAATTTAAAAAAAAAATAAATTACCTTTTCTCTGTAATAATAAAACAGTAGTTTGTACTTGATCCAAACTAAGATATAATGAATCCTTATTGGAAGCAAAACCAGCCTATCGGGTGTATTTAATGTTTAAATGATTCTCTGATCTGTTATCTGGAAAACCCTAGGTCCTGAGCTTTCTAGATATCAGGTCCCATACCTTTTTGCACTTTGGAACTTGCTCAGTTTATAAAAATAGCGGCACACAGTTAGGGCTGGGACACAGGGTTCAAGTGCAGGGTAGGGGGGCTTGGGGAGAAGGAACTGTTGCTGGGCTCCATCAGTAGAATATTTTGGAGGAGGTCCTACATATCCAAGTTATGTCACTGGTAGGGTTGCCACCTGGACGGTATTTTACCGGCCTGGCCGGTAAAAATGATGGTTGATCCCAATTATTAATAGGGAAAAAAGATAAATATATATAAGAAGTTCTGTATTTTTTTCCAGAAAAATTGGCAACCCTAGTCACTGGGCAGGGATAACCTATCTGCTGCTGCTGCTCATTTAAAGAATGTCTTCCATTTCCCTCTGCATAGTGGCTCTGCTAGCATGTTAAAAAATTCTGATAAATGTTTTACTGTGAATTTACTGTTACAGATGTCTAATCAAAGCGTAATTGGCAGATAGGTAGTTAATAAAAAAAAAAAAAAAAGGTTGAACTCGATGGACGTGTCTTTTTTTCAACCTTAATTACTATTTTGCTATGTTACTATGTTACTATGTAATATTAAGCTTTTAATCACCTTCACCATACTCGTATTATCAGACTGATTAACAAAACTAATGCCAAGCCTATAAGCATAGGCTGAGAAATAGCCATACCCCTCTCCTCTGCTTAATCCTCATTGGTCTGTGCAGACATACAAAGTGGATTTCAGAGCGAAAATTAAAATACTCTTGTGCCAAAATTTAGTCCAAAGTTAGATTTGGAGCAAAGCAAGCGGAAACATTGTATTGTGTGTGCTCTGTGTGCTTCAGAGCAGAGAGAGGTTGAATTCTGTACAATTCTCTAATTTTATCTACAGGTGTTCTTAAAATTTCACCAAGTTGTTAGTGGCCAGTTGTGTCTTTTGTATCATCTTCAATATCTATATACCTATACCCTATAATTAAATGCAAACAAAAGCCTTAAGGGTTGGCACATGGGGAGATTTGTTATTTGGGACTAAATCTTCGCTCTCCTGAAAATGCTTCCCCATCAGCAATAATGTAAATTGCCGGGGGGGCTTTGAGACGTCGCCAGTACTTCTCTCACAAGGAAACTTCAGGCAACTTCGGAAAGCAGACTGAGGCCTATGTTTTCCCACCTGTGATTTACATTATTACAGGAGGAAAGCATTTTCCCTGTGGTTCCAACCCGAAGCCTAGCTATGAATTAGGGTAGGACTACATGGACGTTTTCGGTGTGATCTGACGCGCTGCGACAAAACACCTGCGACAAGTTGCATGCAACAGAAATAAGGTAAGAGATAGAAATGTCGGATGAAGTTGCAGCGTTGATCCGCCACAGTGTCGGACTGGACCACAGGAATACCAGGAAAACTCCCGGTGGGCCCAGGTGTCAGTGGGCCCTCTTGCTTCTAACCATTTAGCCTATTTCATGGTCATTCCCTATTTCTTTATGGGGAAAAATGCTTAATAATGGAAGAATATAGTGTAGAAGTAGAAGTAAGTAATACAAGACTAAGAGAATAAAGAGTTTGAGAGAGGAGGAATAGTAGTTTGAAAAGTGGTCCCACAGTCTACGGTTTTCCAGTGGGCCCAAGGTCTAACGTTTTCTGGTGGGCCCCTGGCATCCCAGTCCGACACTGATCCGCCGAAAACATCCATGTAGTCCTACCCTTTAAAACCGAACACATATGGAATCCACAGCCTGCATGGCTAATTAGCAATTCATTTAGATGCATGCTGCAGACTGAACTGATTCAGTTCAGGATTCGGACAGGATTCAGCCTTTTTCCACAGGATTTGGATTCGGCCAAATCCTTCTGCCTGCCCTGAAAACTGAATCTGAATCCTAATTTGCATTTGCATATGCAAATTAGGGGAGAGGAGGGAAATCGCATGACTTTTTGACACAAAACAAGGAAGTAAAAATATTTTCCCCTAATTTGCATATGTAAATTGGGATTCGGTTCAGTATTTGGCCGAATCCTTCGTGAATAGTGGATTCGGTGCATCCCTATATGTGCAGCCATGCATCATGCATCTAAATGAATTGCCTCACGAGGAAACTTCGGGCGAATTTGGAAAACGAAGCACTCCGAGTGCCATTCTGGCAGCGATTTACTTTCTATTTGGGGGGAAGGCAGGGGAAGGGAGTTCAGGGAGATTAGTCGCCCCAAAGAAGAGGAATTTTGTTGCTGGGATACTAATCTCCCCGAATCTGACAGTGTGTCTCTGCCCTTAAAAGGGGTGAGATGGCAACCCTACTGAGAATACATATCTTCTTACCAGATCTGCTGCAAGCAAAAACATATATCAGACTAAAAGTGAAGAAGCTCAGTGTTTGCCTTTATCAGGGACATTCTATTCCTCCCCTCCTAATCCTCTCACCCCTGCCCTTGCTCTGTTGTTCCACTCGTCCCTCACCTTCCCAAACCCCCCACCCCAAGCCCCTGGCTGCATTTTTGCTGGTTTATTAACAAAAGGCCCCGGTAATGTCTAGTCTCTTCCTATTCTTAGCCTCTTAGCTCTTGTCTCGCTCACTGGGCGCGTTCATGTTGTTTCCTGGCAACTAAGGTGACAACAAGACTCTAAAGCAGCAAGAAGCAGCAGCAGCAGGTAAGCACTGAGGCAAGAAACTTTATTTATGCCTGTTTTTATATTGAATGCACAGTTTGACAGAGCTGCTCTTCATACTCCTCGGGGGATATCTATTTCTGTTCTGTAAGGTGTTAATGTGCTGCTGCCACTGCTGGGTTCAATGGTTGCTGTTAGAAGAAGTATCTTAATCTTCAGGGCACACATGTCTCCCCTATCTTAATCAACAACATCAGGTACCAGCCAAAATACGATTCTGTGTAGTTCTGTGTAGTTGCGTTACGTGCCATTGCATGCGTCCTGCCTCTTCTGCTGAATTGTGTACAAGTGCGCCTATTGGAGAACTATGGGAATGTCGCCACTTGAAACTTGATACGGGTAAGGGTCCTGGTATCCAGGATTCTCAGGACCTGAGGTTTTCTGGATAAGGGGTATTTCTGGAATTTTGATCTTCATACCTTAAAGTGACACTGACACTAAAAATTGTATTTTCAAAATATTAGTCTACATAAAAAGTTCACAGTTTTTCGCTGATAGTTCTGCTTTTGTAACTAATTGTTAATTGAAGTTCGTAAACCTGACTGTTTTGCCAACCTGACTGTCCCTTCTTAACCTGTCAGCTAGAGTTTTTAATGCTGCTGCATAAATATGGCAGCCCCCTCATACAGGAACACGGGGGTAAGAAAGGTAATGTAGAAGCATCAGGCAAATACTTTTATGCAAAATTATAAATAGCATTCAAAGACAATGTTATAATAGATTTAAAAAAAAAAAAAATATTCAGTATCTCTTTAAGTCTACTAGAAAATCATGTAAACATTAAGTAAACCTAATTGGCTGGTTTTGCTTTCAATAAGGATTTATAATATACAGTATTAGTTAGGGTCAAGTACAAGGTACTGTTTTAATGGAGAAAAAGGAAATCATTTTTAAAAATGTAAAAACATACTCATCAGGTTGCCAAGTGGCTGCAATGCTGGTATCACATGCATGAATATGAATGGGGCTCATTTATAAACACTGGGCAATATATGCACTTGGCCAGTAAACCATAGAGATTAGCAACCAATCAGTGATTAGATTTTTGTCCAGCTAGCTGCAGGTAGTACAATGAAAACAAACTTCCAATTGGTTGCAATGGAAGGTGCAAATTTGTCTAGTGTTTATAAATGAGCCCCAGTTGAGTGTCCTGTTTGCTCAGTATGCATATCATGTGGGATTATGTTACACACATGATCCGTGCGCACCATTATGTCTGTTTGCACCAATAGGAGGCTCCTGGTGCAGAGGGCAAAATATTTGATGGGTTGGGGATCCTTGAAAATATATTATTATTTCCCAAATCCAGATTGCAGGCTCTATTAACAAGTATCTGGTGGTGGTGGGGATTTAGCAATAGGTGTCCTTTTAGATAAAATAAAAATGAACTATTTTCTTTTGAAGGTTCAAGTTCAAGTTAACTTTTAGTATGTTATAGAATGGCCTATTCTTAGCACATTTTCAATTGGTCTTAATTTTTTTAAAATTGTTTTTGAATTATTCGCTTCCTCTTCTGACTATTTCCACCTTTCATGTGGGTCACTGACCCCAGCAGCCAAAAAAACTATTGCTCTGTTATTGTTACTTAGAACTTATCTTTCTATTTAGTTCTACCAATATACATACTCCTGTCTCTTGCAAATGGTCTCAAAATAGCACTCTCTACATCATACTAAATTTTAATTCAAAGTTGTGGAACCCCTGTAACATTTGTGGCTTACAATCGTGGTGCATTGGGTAACTGTTTAGGTTGTCCGGTAAAAAAATTATATATAAAGTAATAATGACATATCTAACCTAATGATGGGATTTCATTTCTGTTATAGAACACCCACAAAATTGTGACCTAACTGCTGAATATGACTCAGTTCTGGCATGTAATTTTGTATATATAGCGGCATGTATTTTTGTTCCTATGTTCCTAGTGGAAAATCTCAGTACTGGCACCATTTTTGTCATTTCTTTAATGAATGCTTATGACAGATGGGCAGCTCCGACTACAAAAGCTAAAATAACTTGCTAAAATGCCAGTGTTTATGCACTATAAAGCCATGTCCGATGTCTGTCTCTCTATTCACAACATATTGTTCTCATTACTATGTACTTCTCTTAGAGAACAGTTGGAAAAAACATGTTCTTTGTGTATGTTTGTTATCTAAACATTTGCCTTGAGTTCTGAAAGCCTGGCTATACTTCATTTTCTATCCATTATAATTGTTAACATTAAAGAGGTGGTTTACCTTTAAGTTAACTTTTAGTATGTTACAGAATTCTATGCAACTTTTCAATTGGTCTTTGTTAGTTCTTTTTTTATATAGTTTTTGACATACGGTAATCGCCTCCTTCTTCTGACCCTTTCCAGCTTTAAAAAAACAAATGCTCTGTAAGGCTACAAATGTATTGATTGATATTGCTACTTTTTATTACTAATCTTTTTATTCAGGTCTCTCCTATTCATATTCCCTAGCGACCAGATCGCTGAAACTGCAAATTGGAGAGCTGCTGAACAAAATGCTAAATAACACAAAAACCACAAATAATAAAAAATGAAAACCAGTTGCAAATTGTCTCAGAATATCACTCTCTACATCATACCAAAAGTTAATTTAAAGGTATACATTCCCTTTAATTTAGGATACATATTGTAGTCAGGGCAGCCATCAGGGGGGGGACAGGGGGGAGAGTTGTAGGGGACCCGAGGGTAACGGGGGCCGGCCACGCCACACTTACTTGATTAGCCGGGCCCCCCATCTTTCTGAGAGATGCTGACTTCGGGAAGGCATGGACGTTTAAGGGGCCCTGGCCACCAATTTTCTTATAATGTGGGGGGGGGGGCCCTGGCCACCAATATTTTTTAATGGGGGGACCCTGGCCACAAATGTTTTTTTATGGGGGGCCCTGACCACCAATATCTTTTTATTAACATGTGGGAACCATAGCCACCAATATTTTTTTTGTTTTTTTTACTGTGTGGTGGGGGGCGGACCTGTGGGGTGGGGCCCTGCGATTTCTGATGGCGGTCCTGATTGTAGTTGGTAATAATCAATGACATGGCTAATCGGGCTCCTCACAAGAAAGAACTAACACAACAGCAATCAAACCTCTGAGTGACTGCAACACAAATCTAGACTTCTTTTTTAATTGATGGCTATCTGCTATTATTTCCGAATATTTATTTTATTAGCTTAATGTTTACACAGATACCTGTTTTGCAAAATGGGAAAGAAAATTAAAAAAGAAGTTGAACCTCCACCCAAAGATGTGGTAAGTTTAGTGGGTACTTCTTGTCTTGATTTTATCCAAATCTCATCTAATAAAATAAGTTGAGCAGGTATGTTCAGTTCAGTGGCGCGGTTGAATTAGTTATCTCTGACTTGGGGCTTCTCTTTGCCTCCCATTGTGGTTAGTAGGGAGAAAGTAATAGAAGACATGTATAACATATAGAACAAAGATAGTAATACAAACATATGCCTGTAGCTACAAGAGGTGAAATGAACCATTCATATGAAAGTTTAAGTCTAGAAAGGAGAGGGAAATTTAAAGTATAGCTCAAACCCAGTAGGCAGCCTAGAGGGTCTTGTTTAGCTCATTCTTATGCCGTAATTATACTATAGTATTCAAAATAAAGTATGAGAACATAACTCATTCCTATTAATGTCAGTATAGAAATCATCCCCGTCTCTGTTTTATGCTTTGCTACAGTTTGATCCTCTCCCAATTGAGAGTAAAAAGGCAGCGACTGCTGTACTGATGCTCCAGTCTCCAGAGGAAGACATTTTAGCTAAATCCTGTGATGCTTTATACAAATTTGCAAAAAAAGGTTTGTATTATTAAAGGGGCCGTTTAAGTCTGCATGGGCAGGGTGCATGCTGCAAAACAATGGGTGTAAGCTGCCATTTTTGTTTGGCTGTGCACGCTGACCTACTTCTTTGATAAACTGTCACGTCTTTGTGGTCTGTTTTGGAAATCTTCAGCTAGACTTGCTCTTACTATTACCATACCACCTTACCACATTCCCCAGTCTATCTCTAAGGGCAGGAGGGAGTTTGTTTCCTCCAAACTGCAGAGGGAACTCTGATCTCTTGATTCCCTCTTAAAGCTTTCATACTTACCCAAGGAACTATCCCCCCATAACTACACCCACCCTAATTTCCAAAACTGGTTAACCTCTTAAAGGGGCCTAATCGCCTTCCAGTCATGGCCCCTGTCATCCCACCTGTCTCCCTCCGGCTCACTCCTCCAAGGTCCCTTTATCGATCGTATGATTTCCTAAACGTTACCTGCTCCTGCATGTACCCACCTATTTGTTGTGTTTGTGGTAGCACGTCACTTAGAGCAGACCTACAATATAGATTTACTGATGTATTTATGCTTTCTAGGAGAAGAAAACAAGTTAACTCTGCTTGAACTTGGAGCCGTTGATTATTTATCTAAACTCATTTCACATGAGGATAAAATAGTACGGAGAAATGCCACTATGGTGTGTGGTATTATGGCCTCACATTGTAAGTACAATTCTTCATCTTTAAATGCAACCTTCCTTTGTATATGACTTCGTCTTCTAGTGATCTTCAGATATTCTGAAAAGTAGTAAAATATATTATAATAATAATAATACTGTTGTACTAAATATCAGTACATTCGATGTTATTCTTATAGTAGATAAAATAATTATAAGGTGAAGATCAAGAATTGCTTCTGAAATAGACATAAAAGATGAAGGTATTCATACTTGTACAAGTATAAACTCCCAATATTTTTAAGTTCTTTCAACCATTTCAAAATAGCGTGATTGCACCCTACTTATTTTACTCCATCTTTCTCTACTACTCTACATAGATGATGTGAGGAAACTGCTGCGGAAGTTGGACATCATACCCTCGCTAATTGCTCGACTCGCACCAGAAGGTAGCTTTAATCTGCAAAATATTTTGTTGACAAACTCCGCCATCTGTTTGACGTGTTTAAGAAAATCTTATAACTGCATATGGGTATTTGATAGACTTGATTTTGCAGTATCTACACCAGTACAACATTCTAGTTCTCTTGAAACAGCTGTAACTTCTCAGTTTCTTCGTAGGCACACTATTTCTAGCCAATTGCAATAATTGTGCGGCTAACTGTGTGTCTGGGAAAAATACAGAGGCACCCACTGTTTTTCTGGCTGATCATTTACGCTATCTATGCATCTATTTATCTTTCATGCTAGCTATCTATTTAAGAGATATTGGCACAAAAAATGATAAAAAGATGCCCAACATACAAACAGTAGGTTTGATATCAGGATGTAAGCCAAAACAATATTTCTTATTCCTCCCTGCAGAAGAAGTAGTGATACATGAATTTGCAACTCTCTGCCTTGCATATATGGCTGCTGAATATACCAGTAAGACACAGATATATGAAGTGAATGGACTGGAGCCTCTCATTAAACTGCTAAGCAGCCCTGATCCTGATGTCAAGAAGAATTGTGTTGAGTGCATTTATCTCCTCGCACAGGTACTTTTCCCTGAATTCAGTGTATTTTCCCTATGTGCCTTTTCCCGTCAGTGTGAATATTCATCTATTAAGGGCATTTCAATTATGGCAATTATACAATTCTTGGTGGTCCCTCACTCCAAAATGTATTAAGGTTCTTCTCAACAGAGTAATGGCACCGTCAAGGCCACTGCACTTCCAAGATCAGCATAAAATAAAATTAACTCTGGAGAACCACAGCAAATTCAGTGTGTTTATTCCATCACAACATGTTTCGGATAAACATATTATCCTTCATCAGGTGCTAGTTACACTGTGAATTAAAAATAGTTTGGGTAATTCACAGTGTAACTAACACCTGATGAAGGATATGTTTATCCGAAACATTTTGTGATGGAATAAACGCATTGATTTTGCTGTGGTTCTCCAGAGTTAATTTTATTTTATACATTTCAATTATGGCAATTACATGCCATTTTTGGTGGCACGTAGACTCTCTACCAGTCTTTGTGCTGATATATTGGGCAGCACCTTACAGAGATTATACAATATTCACATCAGACCCTGCCCTGGTGGAGCTTGAGTTTAAGGTCCCTACAACATTCACATACACTTTTGCACTGGGCCAAGTTGGGCTGATATGATATTGTATTGCATCCTTACCACCCACCCACTTCAACTAGTTCTGCTGCATCTGGAATGTCATACATTTCCTATACCTGCTTTACGGCCTGTTTACTATCCAGTGTTTTATTACAGCAAAGATGATTCTTTTGTAGGAATTTCAGAGTCGATCTGCCATTTGGGAACTGAATGCTATTCCCCCATTGCTAGAACTACTAAAATCGGAATATCCCGTTATTCAACAACTGGCTCTCAGAACCCTGGGCAGCGTGAGCTCTGAAGCGGAAGCCAGGCGTATCTTTATAGAAAATCAAGCACTGGAGCAATTTCTAAAACTCTTAGAAACAAAGGTAAAGCATATTTATAAAAAAAATCATCAGTTTATATAAAAATTTCTGTATTGATTTTGGTATAAAAGGCCAGGGCTGCGTTTTAAGAGCTGACAATCTACAGATGATGTAGATGATGTATGAGAGGCAGTGTACCATAGAAGAATGATATAGGTATAGGATCCGTAATCCAGAAACCTCTGAATTAAGGAAAGGCAAGAGTCCATTTTATCCAAATAATCCAAATTTGTAAAAATTATTTTCTTTTTCTCTGTAATAATAAAACAGTTCCTCGTACTTGATCCCAACTAAGATATAATTAATCCTTATTGGAGCAAAAATAGCATATTGGGTTTATGATTTTCTGGTAGACTTAAGATATGAATATTCAAATTATGGAAAGATCTGTTATACAGAAAACCCCAGGCCCCAAACATTTTATATAACGGGTCCCATACCTGAATGATTTTAGATTGACTTTTATCCAAGCCATTCATTGATGCATTCAGTATGGTTTTAACAGTTTAGCACTGAATTTTCTGAGCATCAGTAGAAATAATATAAAACAAGCCTACTCCAATGTATAAATGAGGTCTTTGACTGCATATATTTCTATCTGGTGTTATTAGGAGTTTAATGACTTGCACGTTGATATCCTTTTGGTTATTGCAAACTGCCTGGAGGATGTTGAGGCATTACATATTCTGCAGCAGTCGGGGGGACTTAAAAGAATACTGGAATTCGCTGAAACAACTCCACTGCCCGAAGCACAAATGAATGCAGCAAAAGTTATTAATAGAGCGGCTCAGAATGGTATGTAACAGTCATCTAATATTCATAGTTAGTGATTAGCAAATTTGTCGCGCTTCGCTGAAAAATTTGTAAAACCGCATGGAAATTTTTTACTACAGCGAATAATTTGTCTTGACTCTGTTGACGTGTAACATTTTTGTAGCCAAATCATTGGAGTCTATGGGCTTTTTTATGCATGACCTTTTTGACGCATGTATTTTTGTTTTTCATGAGCCTCTTTTTTTTTTTTGATGCACGAAACTAAACGCATGGCAAATTTTGTTTGACCACGGCAAACGTTTTCACTCATTGCTATTCATAGTTCTCATAATAATTTTTTATTCGTTAGATGTATGGTGTCAGCGGCTTTTATAGGAATCATTATGAAAAGGGTGCGTAGTAATAGGAGGGAGTAAAGCAAATGGTTGGTAAATTATATAATATTATATATGTAAGAAGGCTGAAAGACCTACATCACATACAGAGAACAGCATTCTAGAGCACAACTTACCCTTATTATCTGCAGTGCAGTATCCTTAAGGCTTTAAATATCTGTGTTTATAATAATAATTATTATTATTATTAACATGTATTTTTAGAGTGCCAACATATTGCGCAGCGCTGTATAATACATAATTATTATAAATAACAATAATAATCTCCGAAGTGCTTTTGTGTCTGGAGTCTTTCTGCACTTACATTTGATTTGGATTTTAAAGTTTCTTACAGCCGATTGCACAGGATTAATAATTTCTGCCGTTTCCTTCATTTGTATGGCAGTATCCGTACGTGTACGGCCTATGTTGTCATGATATATAGTATGATCTTTCCAGATGATGGCATCTAGACACATATCCAACTTTTGAAGGCCTTGCTGTCAACACGATCATTTTTGCAGAATAGTAATCTTCATGCGGTTCACCTTTAAGTCAGCTTTCAGTATGTTATAGAATGGTTAATTCTAAGCAACTATTCAGTTGGCCTTCATTTTTTCTTTTATTATAGTTTTTTTAATTGTTTGCCTTTTTCTTCTGACTCTTGTGACTTTCCAGCTTTCAAACGGCAGTCACTGATTCAATCTAAAAAACAAATGTTCTGTAAGGCTACAAATGTATTGTTATTGCTACTTTTTATTACTTATCTTTCTATCCATTCATATACCAGTCCCTTATTTAAATCAATGCATGGTTGCTAAGGTAATTGGGTCCCTAGCAACCAGATTGCTCTAATTGCAAACTGGAGAGTAATGCTACAATGCCTGCTTATATTGCTTACATAAGTTTTCAGCATTGCCTTAGAAATATCTGTGCACTGGTTTTGCTGCTAATTGGCCTGCTTTGCTAATGAGCCACCTCCCATGGAGTGCTGATCGAGGGGTCACGGAACACACATATATAGGCCAGAACAAACTCAGCTGGATTATTTACATAATTGCCTGGTATTATTGATTTTACAAGGCCAGATAACTAAATAAGACTGTATTTGTGTGTAAGTATTTTTGGAAGAAAAAAAATAGAATAAAACAATGGGGATCATTTTGGCTCCGGTGCTCAATGTTTTCTTAACAGTGAAAACTCATGCAAATTTGTGCATTGTATAAGCTTTACTTTTGCTTATAAATGTGCTCTACATATTTTGAAACACACTGAGATAGTCGTAAGGACACATAAGAAATGATCATTGTGCTTTTTTGGGCCTGGTACTATACATAGGCACCCTACAGAAAAACTGCCTCCACACTTTCATTGGTGATCAGGCAAAAAGACTGACCATACCAGTGCATGTATAGCTAATTTATCATTTTTACTGCATGATAGGCTAGTATGAGAATTAAATAAATTAAGACTATCAATGCTATGAGTGCCAGGCCTTGACAGCAACTGGTAAATATCCTATGGCTAAGCAATCCTTAACTGCCATTACATTAATACTTAAGCTGGCTTAAGTGCTGAAGGGGTAAGCCTTGGCTGAAGCTAGTAGCCATGAGCAGTGGTCTATATGGTGGGGCATTGGGGCATTTCAGTTGGGTCTATGGAGGTTGCTGGAAGGCAATAAAGTTTCGGTTCCTGTTGGGTCCCAAAGTTCTTCAGTCTGACACTGGATTTTTACAGCAAACTGCCGACAGACCCACTGCTCAAAACCCGCGCTTGGCCTGGTTCTTGGGTCCTCTCTATTAATATACCTGTGCCCACCCCTGCCTCTGACTGAGGGGGTGGGTCAGGGTAGGTGCATCTAGTAATAGACACCACCCGATGCGGAAGTGGGGCCCAAATATTTTGTGCGTCAGCCCGAACCTGTCCAACCCACGGGTCCCGCACATGACAAATGTAAAACATAGAAATAAATAGTATGTATGATCAAATTAAAACTTTAATTATGTTTGATGTAACTGATCATTTAAATTTTATAGCCATTATACTGCTCCTAATTATTAATAGCGTCTCATTCATTAATCCTTGGTAAGAGGAGAATGACTTGTGTGCATGGCATTCTGTTTGAAGTTGTGGATTGATGTCAGTACTTGTCTTTTTCTTTGTGTTGAATAGATGAAAATCGGAAATACTTCCACGAACAAGAAGTGGAGAGAATCCTGGTCAGTATGCTGGATACCGACAATGATGAAGTTAAGGCTGCTGCCTGCCTCGCTATTTCGGCCATGTGCGAAAACTTGGAAAGCAAAAATGTCTTCAACAAACAAGGCATGTATTTATGTGTTGCTTGGAGTACTAGGTACAGGCATAGGATCTATTATTTAGAATGACCGTGATCTTGGGTTTTCCAGATAAGGGATCTTTCCATAATTGGGATCTTTATACCTTTATTCTGCGAAAAATCATTTAAATGTTAAATAAACCCAATATGATTGTTTCACTACCAATATAGATTCATGCAACTTAGTTACCATCAAGTACAAGGTATTGTTTTATTATTACAGAGAAAAAGGAAATCACTTAAAAATTATAATTAGCTCAAATGTAGTCTATGGGAGATGGCCTCCCTGTAATTTGGAGCTTTCTGGATAACTGGTTTCTGGATAAAGGATCCTATACCTGTACCGACACAGCTTATTGCTTTTTCTAACTGTACCTGTGCATGCCTACTGCAGGAATTCCTCAGATTGTCCCATTATTAAGTAGAGAGAGTGCTGAAGTCAGGGAATCTACAGCGTTTGTACTGGCGAATCTAACCACAAACTGCCCTGCGAATGCAAGGTGAGTGCACTATTATTGGTAACTGCCCAGTATTCCTATGTTGGGCTCAGGATCATTATTAGCATTCATATGTAATACTATTTATTTCCAGAATTGGGTACAGTAGGGGAGCAGTTGACATGTATCCCCAATCCCTTTTGACCTCAGGTTACCTTGCCTAGCAACCTGTCCTCCACTGTATGTAGAGGCTTTCATGGGTTAAACACACTTTGAACACCATTAATGACAGATACACGTATTACTGTGCAAAACATTACTAACAATTTAATGGAGTATAGTAGAGAAACCTGCAGGTGAATGAGCATGGATAGTCAATTGATTGCAAATTTATGTCCATTTAAGATATAACAAAAATGGACATATTGTAAGTTCCCCCTGTATCTGTGTAGGTTTCCTCTGGGTACTCTGGTTTTCTATTAGAAAAGACACTCGCACACCCGTTATGTAGATCGTAAGATTAGCTCAGTGCCAGTGATTAGAGTATACCTCACGGTATAGATAATAAAGAAACACACCGGCACACGAGACTTGTATTTACAGGGCAAGCCCTTGCAAAAGCCCAGCAAATACAAGTTTTGTGTGCCGGTGTGTTTCTTCATACTTCTCACACTCCAAAAACATACAGACAGGTTAATTGGCTCCTACTGTATGAGAATGTAACAGGGACCGTAGACTGTAAGCTCCATTGGGGCAGGGGCTGATAATGATATATGTTCTCTGTAAAGTGTTGCCTAAATGTACCAGCGATATACAAATAACAGATAATAATAATATTTCTAAATTAAAACAACAAACCCTTAAAAAGGGGGCTAAAATAGTTATGTGACCACTAATACTAATTACAGATTTACTATGAATGACTATAGCATAGTTAAGACCACCAGATAGGGTCAGTTTCTAATCTAATCTAATCTAATCTAATGATAATAGGGATGCACCGAATCCAGTTTGGGATTTGGCCAGGATTTGGTTCAGGATTCGGCCTTCTACAGCACGATTCGTATTCGGCTGAATCCTTCTGCCCAGCCGAACTAAATCCTAATTTGTATATGCAAATTAGGAGCGGGGAGGGAAATCACATGACTTTTTGTCACAAAATAAGGAAGTAAAAAATGTTTTCCCCTTCCCACCCCTAATTTGCATATGCAAATTAGGATTCGGTTCCGTATTGGGCCGAATCATTTGCAAAGGATTCAGGGGTTCAGCTGAACCCAAAATAGTGGATTCGGTGCATCCCTAAATGCTAATCTTGGGGGCACAGAGAGTATACCTATTTCATTTAATACCTGCTGTTCATTAGACTGGACAGGCAATTATTTGCTCTCTTTTCCAACTGTTCATGCCACAGTAGCCATTTCATTATGCTCCAGCGAACCTCAGTGCTAATAGAATTCTACAAGCAGTGTGATAATAGGCAAAGCTTGCATAGCACTGCTAACTGCTAAAGACCAAGCATGTATTTGTAACACTATTTTGGGCTATTTAGACCAAACGGGGTTAATGTCCAGCCAGTCATTAGAGCAGGGCTCCCCAACCTTTTTTACTCGTGAGCCACATTTAATTGTAAAAAGAGCTGTGGAGCAACACAAGCATGAGAAAGTCCATGGGGATGTCAAATAAGGGCTGTGATTGGCTGTTTGGTAGCCCCTATGTGAACTGGTAGCCTATAGGAGGTTCTGTTTGGCAGTACACCTGGTTTTTATACAATTAAAACTTGTCTCCGAGCCTGGAATTCAAAAATAAGCTCCTGCTTTGAGGCCACTGGGAGCAACATCCAAGGGGTTGGAGAGCAACATGTTGCTCGGAAACTACTAAAGGACCACTGCACTAGAGCATGGGTTACATGTCACACTTAAAGGGGTGGTTCACCTTTAAGTTAACTGTTAGTATGTTATAGAATGGCCAATTCTAAGCAACTTGGTCTTCATTATTTATTTTTTATAGTTTTTAAATTATTTGCCTTTTTCTTCTGACTCTTTTCAGCTTTCAAATGGGGGTCACTGACCCCATCTAAAACCAAATGCTCTGTAAGGCAACACATTTATTGTTATTGGTACTTTTTATTACTCATCTTTCTATTCAGGTCCTATTCTATTCATATTCCAGTCTCTTATTCATATCGGTGCATGGTTGCTAGGATAATTTGGACCTTAGCAATCAAATTGTTGAAATTACAAAACTGCTGAATAAAAAGCTAAATAACTCAAAAGCCACAAATAATAAAAAATGAAAACCAATGGCAAATTGTATCAGAATATCACTCTCTACATCATACTAAAAGTTAGTTTGAATGTGAATCACCCCTTTAAGGCAGGGCCTTCGCTAAGTGGAAGAATAAAGGTGTGGTGTATTGCAACTATAACCCCCACAGGCTACTGTGCAATGAAAATGTAGAAGAATGGACGCAGGAGGTTCTTGCAGTAAAACAGAATGGTAACAGTTTATTTGGCATTGAGAAATGATCCACAGGATTACTCACAGTACATTGAGGCATATGCAGAATAGAAATCAGCAGGCTAGGACAGTTTGATGAGACAGCTGAAGGTGGCCCCTGTGGATGTAGTCAAGGTAGTAAGGCAGAATACAGATACATGGGCTTTTGCCCAGCAACAGGGAAATGAGGAAGGGTAGGGATTTAAAGCCATAGGGGCACATTAACCCTAACATAAACATTAACCGAATGGAAACCATTTTTAAAAATTTGGATTAACTGGATAAAATGGAGTTTATGGGAGACCATAATTCGGAGCTTTCTGGATAATGGGTTTCCAGATAATGGATTCCATATCTGTACTAGAACATGCTACTTGGTTGCTAACCTCTAAGGCATCTTACACAAGAGCGTTTTGGGCTGGGGGAGCGCAGCCCAAAACACTTGTATGGAAAAACCCTTATGGAGGCAGTTCCTGCAGCCTGAAAGTAAATTACTAAATGATGGCTCTTAAAAGATTGCGGCCTCTGATTGGCCACATGACTGTTCTAAAGTCTCAATTCACAATTCTTATAAATAACATAATGATAAAAATCACTGTCACCCTACTGAGATCTGCCTCATAGATCTTAATATGGCAGAAGGGTATAAGGGTAAAAGGATATATATGTGTAGTTTTTTAGGGATGCACCGAACCAAATCCGAATCAAGGGGAAAACATGTTTTACTTCCTTGTTTTGTGACAAAAAATCATGCGATTTTCCCTCCCCGCTCCTAATTTGCATAAGCAAATTAGGATATAGATTTGGTTTGGTCAGGCAGAAGGATTCTGGATTCGGTGCATCCCTGGTATTTTTAAAACATACATATTCAGGTTATTAGTCAGATAAAAGATATGTAAATAAGTATGTAAATACTGTTAATGAATTAATTGGGCTCTTCAGTAAAATGGTGGGGAAAAACTAAAAAATGTATGTTATTGTTTCCCTTCAAAAGAAAAAAAAGCTTTTCAATTTGAGATATGTTAGAACACTACTGCCATCTATTGGATTAAGGGAAGTACAAGATTTTGTTTCACAATCCTATATATACTACATACAGGAGGCTTCTCTGTGCTCTTTGCACTGTAACCATTTTCCAGCAAGGTATTTTTTTTGTGCGAAAGATCACCTAATGGGAACACTCATTTGAAATGTTGTTTCATAGTTTCTTAATGGGAAACTAAAGTCTCAGCCAGTGTGTGCAGATCTGGTTAGTATACATTAAAACAAGAGATTTTGTAATACAGACTGATTATTTATTCTGGTTGATCTTTCAGCCGTATGTAAAAAAAAAAAGTTACAATTCTTATAGGAGGGTCAGCTGTTCTACTGTGCAATCAGAATGATTTAGGGTCAGGGCACACAGGCAGATTCGGGGAGATTAGTCGCACAGCGACAAATCTCCTCTTCTTCGGGGCGACTAATCTCCCCATACTGCCGGAGCGATTCATTTTCCGAAGTTGCCCGAAGTTTCCTTGGCGGCAACTTTGGGCGACTTTGGAAAACGAAACGCCGTCCTGCCGGTGATTTACATTTTAGACGGCGGGAAGGCAGGGGAGATTAGTCGCCCGAAGAAGATGAGATTTGTCGCCGGGCGACTAATCTCCCTGAATCTGCCTGTGTGCCCTGATCCTTAAATGTAATATAATATATTTTACAAAGTATATTAATCAATGTATACTGAATCTGGGTAAAGCTGGCCATAGACGCAAAGATATAGTTGAAGGTTTGTATGGTGTTCGGACCATGTGTGGAGTCAGAATAATTACCTGAGATTTTTCATACCATGTTGATCAGTCGTTCAGTTGCACAGGTTCGAAGATTTCTGTCGGCTGATGATAATATTTCTGCATGTATTGCCTATCTGACAGTATCATTACTATTTGTCAGATATAACTTTTATACGATTGCTGTCTGTCAATTAATGGCCAAAACATTGTCTAATTTGATATGTTTCCTACTTCCTTTATTTAATGTGAATGGTTAGTTGTAGATCGTTACACTGAAATAAAGGATCTTTCGTCGTACAAAGAATACAATCTGTATCTCTATGGCCAGCTTAAGACTCCAGACTTAAAAAATATCAAGTGACCACCTTTAGTTTATCTTCAGTTTGATGTCTCCAGTGCTGGACAAGCCTGCTATCATTTCTGTGAATTTTATTCAGGCAGTCGTTGCCTGGAAGATAATTAAGTAGATACTGTAGACTACGGAACAGTAATGGATATTTTGATTAATAAGGACTTCAGTTAGGGCAAATTAATTAACGGAAGGGTAAATAATTTGTCAAAGCCACTCACTTACTGGGATATCTTAATACCATTTTTAATTTAAAATCATTTGTAATGTCTATAAGAACGTGGCATTGTTAATCCAGCGCTGAAACTCTGTTTTATCTAATTGCAATTCATAGCTGCAACTTATTGTCGCATGAAAGAGCATTTCACATACAGTGACATAATGACATATAAGAAAAAAGTCACATCCATTTAGTAAATAATCCCCTAAATGTTCACATGATTTTATAGTAGACTTATGGTATGAAGAGCCAAATTACAGAAAAAAATCTGTAATCTAGAAATCCAGAGTATTCTGAATAACATACCCCATACCTGTACATATTTCATTTTGGCTATTAAATTTACAGGTGCTCACATAACATTCCATAGGGGTAGAATTTTGCTACCACTCAAAGAATGGTAACTGAGGCACACATTCCCCTGCAGAAACTCAAGGCTCATTTTTTGGCTATTATTCGCTGGTATTTATATACTGTGGTTTATCTCATCCTTTCATTTTCCTGATTGGAAAATGTATTGACTTGCATCTAACGTAGAAAAAAAAACCCTTTCAAAATTGAAGAGATTTACTCAAACATTAAGGGGGTTATTTACTAAACTCCGAATGCAAAAATCACGAAAAATTCGTAATTTTTTGTTTATAATATCTGACTTTTAAAAAATCACGAATTTTTCATTATTTATTAAACCCCGAGGATGAAAAAGTCTGAATCTGAAAATCCGGCATCTCAGACCTGTCGAGGTTGCATATAAGTCAATGGGAGAAGTCCCAGTGATTTTTTTGGGAGAAAAAATCGTAAAAATCGGATAAAAGTCAAAAAATTAAATCGCAAAAATCTGGTTTTTTTTCCCGCAAACAAATTTTCGGCAAAATTTAAGAAAAAATAACCGTAAAAACCCGAGCGGATTTGATCAGAGTTTGTAGCAGAAAATATTGAGATAAATTCGGACTTTGATAAATAACCCCCTTGAATGAATTTACCTTGGTTCTTTATATCTTATATATATCTGACATAGGAGGGTTGTTATAAATGAACATTTTATTGATGAATGCTCATTATAGATACCGTTTTATTGCTTATAGCCAAAGGAAATGAACAACATAGATTCAGATGTGATTAAAAAAAAATCACAATTTTGACATTTGACATCTGCTTCCATATTTATAGAATTTCTTTCTATTAAATCAAACACACACAAAACAGTTCTTGTCTTGTCCTTCAGTGCTCCTCACGCTCTTCCAGCAAAGAGCATCATAGAGCCATGTCTTTCCCTATAGTCTCACTAGTCTATGCTTTGCTAGGGCTCCTCAAACACATCTGCTTCTCCATCCTCGTACTGTACTGTATTTGTCTTGCTCTCTAAGTTGAAGTCAAGCACAATGTCTATATGCTCTCAGATAATTATAAATGGCCTCAGAACCATTGACAAATGTTTGATTAATGAATATTGGAAAATGGTTTTAAATGTTATAGTGTATAGAGAAAATATCAGTCTTTATACAGGGGGTTATTTATTAAAGGTCAAGTTGTGTTTTTCCCGAAAAATTCAAGTTTTTAAGGGTAGTTTCATTAAAAAAATTAAATTTTTCAAGATTTATTATGCCCCGAAGCTGCAAAAACCAGAATCCGAAAATCCACCATCTAAAACATATAGAGGTCACGTAGAAGTCAATGACAGAGGTCCCTTGAACCATTTGAACATGTTTTTAACCTTCATGATTATGTTTTTTTTTCAGTGGTTTCCACTTGAAATTGATCAATTCGAGTTTTTTTCGCTGATAACTCAATCACTTTGAGTATTTGAGTTTTCCCCTCTAACTGCATTAATTAGACTTTTTTACATTCAGTTTTTTTCATAAACAAACAAACAGTCGAGTTGTGAGTTTATTCGAGGTAGAAAAAACAAACTCGACTTTTGATAAGTAACTTAATTTGTATTTATTACAATTACAAATACAATAATTTGTATTTATTTTTCCATAAATCTGGACAGTCATCTTGGTAACTAACAAGACATTATAATAAATGCACAAGGCAGTGTGAAGAGCTTGTATTTAATCTAGGGATGCACCGAATCCACTATTTTGGATTCAGCCGAAGCCATGAATAGTTTATGAAAGATTTGGCATATGCATATTAGGATTCAGATTCGGTTTGGCCGGGCAGAAGGATTCGGCCAAATCCAAATCCTGCTGAAAAAGGCCCGAATCCTGGCCAAATCCCAAAGTGAATCCTGGATTCGGTGCATCCCTAATTTAATCTGCTCATTATGGAATTGGATTTTCTACTAAACCTCCCAGGTTACATTTGTCATTATTACTCTCTGATGGGATCATTTGCACCTTACTGCTTTTCACACCACATTGCCAAATTCCAGCGTCCGTTAATACTGAGGCACCTATTCATGTGAGAAGAGACACAGGATGCACCATATTGTGTATCACACTCCTACTCACAGCAGTGAGTCTGCTCAGAATATTGCTTTTAGTACGTGGCGTAGCACAGGGACCCTAGAAGGACATAAGATCAATATGTACTTGTCCTTAGAAGGCTGCTATAACTGATGTTAGTAAAATATATGTATAATTCATGTTTTGTTTCCATCAATCAGTGCTGTAGCAGAGGCTGATGGCGTTGACGCATTGATTAATCTCCTATCAGATAAAAGAGACGCAGTCATTATGAACGCATGCACCGTTCTTATTAATATGGCTGCTCAGGAACCTTTGAGGATTATTTTACAAACCCATGGCATTGTGCACGCTTTGATCGAGCCCTTGCACTCAGCAAACAATATGGTTCTCAGCAAAGCGGCTCTTACAGTGGCCTCCATGGCATGTGACACAGACACAAGGACTGATGTAAGTTTCCTTCTTCAACAAAATGGCAGTTCTTTCTTTGGCACAGATTTACACTTTTCTAGAATTATTAAAGGTTCATAAATACTATAACAGGTTGGTTTTGTTTAAAGGGCAATGCACGTATAGAACCTGTTATCCAGAATGCACAGGACCTGGAGTTTTCCAGATAAGGAATCTTTACATAATTTGGATCACCACATGTAGGGGCACATTTACTAAGCTCAAGTGAAGGATTCAAATGAAAAAAACTTCGAATTTCTAAGTTTCTTTTTGGCTCCTTCGACCATCGAATTGGCTACTTCGACCTTCGACTACAACTTCGACTTCGAATCGAACGATTTGAACTAAAAATCGTTCGACTATTTGATAGTCGAAGTACTGTCTCTTTAAAAAAAACTTTGACCACCTACTTCGCCATCTAAAACCTACCGAGCATCAATGTTAGCCTATGGGGAAAGTCCCGTAGGCTTTCTGGGCAATTTGTGATCGAAGGAAAATCGTTCGATCGATGAATTAAAATCCTTCGAATCGTTCGATTGAACGATTTTTCCTTCGATCATTCGATCGAACGAATTGCGGTAAATCCTTCGACTTCGATATTCGAAGTCAAAGGATTTTACTTCGATAGTCGCATATCGAGGGTTAATTAACCCTCGATATTCGACCAATAGTAAATGTGCCCCTAAGTCTACTAAAAATCATTTAAATAAACCCAATAGAATTGTTTTGTCTCCAATAAGGATTCATTATATATTATTTGAAATCAAGTATAAGATACTGTTTTATTATTACAGAGAAAAAGGAAATAATTAAAACAAAAATTCAATTTGATAAAAGTGGCATCTATGGGAGATGGCCTTCCTGTGATAAGGAGCTTTCTGGATAACAGCTTTAAAAAAGGATTAGATGGCCCTATTAGAGGTGGCCATACACTTTACAATAAAGATTATTTGTTTGCTCTACTAACATTAAGGGGCAGATTCACTAACTTCGAGTGAAGGATTCGAATGAAAAAAATTCGAATTTCGAAGTATTTTTTGGGTACTTCGACCATCGAATTGGTTAAATTCGTTCGAATTCGAACGAAATCGAACGATTCGAAGTAAAAATCGTTCGACTATTCGACCATTCGATAGTCAAAGTACTTTCCCTTTAAAAAAAACTTCGACCCCCTACTTCGGCAGATAAAACCTACCGAAGTCAATGTTAGCCTATGGGGAAGGTCCCTATAGGTTTGCTAACCTTTTTTTGATCGAAGGATTTTCCTTCGATCGTTGGATTAAAATCGTTCGAATCGTTCGATTCGAAGGATTTAATCGTTCGATCGAACGAAAAATCCTTCGATCGATCGATCGCAGGATTAGCGCTAAATCCTTCGACTTCGATATTCGAAGTCGAAGGATTTCAATTCGAGGGTCGAATTTCGAAGTATTTTTAACTTCGAAATTCGACCCTTAGTGAATCTGCCCCTAAGAGTAAAATTGTCAGATTTACAGGTAGAAACAATAGAATTCTACTATTCAGCATTAACTTTTGGCAGATGTTTGGGCGACTTTCGTACAATATCTGTGCGTGCCATAAATAAAGTATTATCTCTTTGCCATAAATGGAATAATACCCCTCTAAATCTAAAAGGAAAGATAGCTTTATTCAAGATGTTGATATTTCCCAAATTAATTTATCCATTAACAAACTTGCCAATTTTAATTAAACATAATGACATTAAGAAACTGGATTCAGTACTGAATAGTTTTATATGGAGTGGTAAGAAACCTAAAATTGCCCTATCCAAATTGCGAGGCCCCTATGCTTTAGGTGGCCTAAAGTTACCTAATTTCAGAATCTTTAACTTAGCTGCAATTACTAGATACCTTATTGAGTGGACGTTTAAAGGAGACAAATTTACAAATCCTGCTCTTGAACTTTTTCCCACATCCACCTCCCACATTTTAAATATCCTCCATTTGAAATGGAAGGATGTTCCTTTTGAATGTAAAGTAAACCCTCTATTTAGGGACTCAATTTTTACATGGAAATTGCTATTCTCCAGTCACAATTTTAATCATATGCAGACTCCTTTCATGCCAATTCATCTCCTTTGGAAAAACTCACAACCCGGATACTACTCCTTACTTTCCCTCTCTAAAAAACGCCATCCTCTTATGATTAGAGACTTTGTGGATCCTACTAATGGGAAACTTCTTTCTTGGGCAGTTTTAAAAAGACAACTTGGTTTGAAGATTGGAGATCACTTTCTCTATATTATTGTAAAAAGCGCTTTTCTTTCAGTTGCCAACAAAAACCTCTATGCTATTCAGAAACATTGGTTAGCTGAGGAGCTAGCTAAAATAGAAGATAACTGGGGGATCTTAAATATAGATTATATAACATGGAAACTTTGGTGTCCCCCTTTTAGAATAATGCACCCTCTTAAAGATGCAGCTTTAAAATGGACAAATTATTTGCATTGTGAAATTACCCCTTCCCAATTGTCCTCTTCTATTACAAAATTTAACAAGTATTTTACCTCAGAGGACTGGAGAGTCCAGCATTTCAAACTGATCCACCTGGAATACGGGAAGCTTTTTCGCAAAAGTAGGGGATTGGGTCATGTCTCATTTTGCCCAAAATGTAAGCATGAGAATGTAGACCTGTTCCATTACTTTTGGGGTTGTCCACGGATTAAGTTGGTCTGGCAAAGACTAAAAGACTTCATTAGTTCAAAGTTGAAAATATGCTTTAATTTCTCTCCAGCTTATGTCCTCTTAAATATTGGCTCACCTTCTTTCTCTAAGATAAATCAATGCAATGCCAATGTTAAAATGTTAGCCAACTTAATCCTTCGTTTTGTTGCTGCTACGAAAAAAACTTTATTCTTATATTGGCTTTTAGAATCTCCCCCCTCCATGAAAGATATTTTATCACAGATAAATAATTTGTGTTGGCAAGAAGCTATATGGGCAAAAACAGCTGAACCACATTTAAAGCGCAAATTCATGGATGACTGGTCTCTTTTTTTCAAACTAATCGATCCTGGTCAAAAAACTAAAGTCTTAGAACTATTACAAATCTAAATATATTGAAATGTAAGGTGGCTTTATCAGTTCATGCATATTTTGGATACTTGATACTGCCATTTTTGTTGATAATTCTTTTTACATTAATTAGTAAATCCACTGAGTGAAGTTTGGTTTATTATTGTTTCTTTACTTCATTATTTTATTTACTATGTTAATTATTTTCCTTTGGAATGTGTGCTTTTGAGTATATATTTATAGATATGTGTTTGTATCTTTGGCATGTTATACAGCATTGTATATTCTTTTCTTTTGTTATCTTGACATACTCAATCTGCGTAATATATTCTATTGTGTTTATGGAAAACTCAATAAAATTATTGAAAAAAAAAATATCTGTGCGTGTAAGGCCACCTTTAGTCACACATTTATCATGTGGATTAATCAAACATAAAACATTAAAGGGGTTGTTCACCTTTGGGATAACTTTTAGTATGATGTAGAGAGTGATATTCTAAAACAATTTGCAATTGGTTTTCATTTTTTATTATTTGTGTATAATTTAGCTTTTTATTCAACAGCTCTCCAGTTAGCAATTTCAGCAATCTGGTTGCTAAGGTCCAAATTACCCAAATAATTCATTTAAAAACTATAAAAAATAAATAACGATGATCATTTGAAAAGTTGCTTAGAATGAGCCTTGTATGGCATACATTCTTAAAGGGATACTGTCATGGGAAAAAAAAAATTTTTCAAAATGAATCTGTTAATAGCGCTGCTCCAGCAGAATTCTGCACTGAAATCCATTTCTCAAAAGAGCAAACAGATTTTTTTATATTCAATTTTGAAATCTGACATGGGGCTAGACATTTTGTCAATTTCCCAGCTGCCCCTGGTCATGTGCCCTGCGCTTTAGGAGAGAAATGCTTTCTGGCAGGCTGCTGTTTTTCCTTCTCAATGTAACTGAATGTGTCTCAGTGAAACATGGGTTTTTACTATTGAGTGCTGTTCTTAGATCTACCAGGCAGCTGTTATCTTGTGTTAGGGAGCTGCTATCTGGTTACCTTCCCATTGTTCTTTTGTTTGGCTGCTGGGGGGAAAAGGGAGGGGGTGATATCACTCCAACTTGCAGTACAGCAGTAAAGAGTGATTGAAGTTTATCAGAGCACAAGTCACATGACTTGGGGCAGCTGGGAAATTGACAATATATCTAGCCCCATGTCAGATTTCAAAATTGAATATAAAAAAATCTGTTTGCTCTTTTGAGAAATGGATTATAGTGCAGAATTCTGCTGGAGCAAAAAAATTTTTTTTTCCCATGACAGTATCCCTTTAAAGGAGATGGAAACCCTGGGCCGGTGCTCCTATCAGCAAAAAACTGCACTGGCCCGGGGTTATACCAGTGAGCACCATGGAGCGATCCTCTTCCGGATTCTTCTTTCTTCAAATTTCCCAGGGCAAACGCGTGCGCAGTTGAAAGAAATAGCCAAATTTTTAGTAAAAGTTCGGCCTTTCGTTCTACTGCGCATTGGCAGATGCAGAGAAATGCTCCGTGGTGCTCACTGGTATAACTCCGGGCCGGTGCAGTTTTCTGCTGAAATACAATCACTTGGGGGTGCCTAACATTTGGCACCCCCAAATGCAGGATGCCTTTCCTTCTCCTTTAAAGTTAACTTAAAGGTGAACTACCCATTTAATAAGCACAAGTATAATGAGTTGTTAAATATAAGTTAATACTAGTGGTTACTCAAAGAGACAAAGCATCTACTTAAACCAATGTTCCTCATCTGTAGTTAAGAGATGCCGGCGGGTTGCCCCCCCTTGTCAAACTTCTTCAGTCCAACCATAATGAAGTGAGACGCAGCGCTTGCTGGGCAGTGGCAGTATGTGCAAGTGATGAGCTGACAGCAGTGGAACTGTATAAATTAGGGTGAGTAACAACCTTTTTACAATGTGCTGAACTGATTTCTTCATAAAAATGTCACCCCGTGTATAGGAACCGCATCTGCTTTCTGAAAGTACTGACTACACTGATTTCTCCCAGTGGATATTTCATGATTTCAACATATTCCACGTTAGTTAAAGGAAAACTATACCCCCCAAACAATGTAGGTCTCTATTAAAAGATACTGAGTAAAACAGCTCATGTGTAAAACCCTGCTTCATGTAAATGAACCATTATCATAATAATATACTTTTTTAGTAGTATGTGCCATTGGGTAATCATAAATAGAAAATGGCCATTTTAAAAAATAAGGGCCGCCCCCTGAGATCGTAAGATTCACTGTGTACACATACAAACCACATGTAAGGTCACATGAGCCAATTAACAGACAGTTCTGCCTTTTGCTTCCTCACTTCTTCCTGTTACAGTTAGTGTTGTAGTATTTCTGGTCAGGTGATCTCTGAGGCAGCACAGAGAGAGTCACGAAATGGTGGTTCAAGGCAAGAGATGTAAAAGGGCAATATTTATGTAAATATATATTCCAGTTTGGTAAGATTCTTTAATATGTCATTCAATTTGTTATAAACTATCCGTTGCTTAAGTATTCATTTTGGGGGTATAGTTTTCCTTTAAGTAAGCTGTTGTGTTGAAACCATTAAACCGGATTATAATGCAGGTTCAGTGCCAGGATGGGTCTTATGACTAGTGTACACTACCCCAGCATACTTCCCCCGAATATGCTAAATACTATATCAGATATTAAACTATTTGACAAATATGTAAAACATCAGGAGGAGCAGGGTCCTCATACCTAGCATGTTATAATGTTCTGTAGTTGGAGTTATGTATGTACAGGTATGGGACCTGTTAGCCAGAATGCTGGGGTTTTCCAGATAAGGGGTCTTTCCATAATTCTAGATCTCCATAAATCTAGTAGAAAATCATTTAAAGATTAAATAAACCCAATAGGACTGTTTTGCCTCCAATAAGGATTAATTATATCATAGTTGGGGTACATGGTACTGTTTTATTATTACAGTGAAAAAGAGAATATTTTTTAAAACTTTTAATTATTTGATTAAAATGGGTTTCCAGATAAGAGATCCCAGACCTGTGTATGAATCAGCCCATTCTAAAAAAAAAAAAAGCTTAATTAAAAGGTTATTGCCTTGTCACTTGTAATAAGGATTTGGAACGGTGTTAGAGCTCAGTTCTGCAGCTGAGCTTTTCACCCAATAGAATAGAATGGCATTTAACTGCTTAGAGCCGTTGAGCACACAAATGTGGCCCTCGTTTAATGGTTAACATTGTACAATGAGGATATATTTAAGGGGGCACATATTTTAATGCAGAAATTTGCAGCTTTTGTTCAACCTCATGTTCATTAGCTAAAAACAAGGATATAAGAATAGTTTGAACATGCTTTAATTCCAAATGCAAATACATGTATGGGACCTGTTATATAAAATGCTCGGGGTCTGAGCTTTTCCGGATAACGGATCTTTCTGTGAGTCTACTAGAAAATCATGTAAACATTAAATAAACCCAATAGGCTGGGTTTGCTTCCACTAAGGATTAATTATATCTTAGTTTGGATCAATTATAAGCTACAGTTTTAATACTACATCGAAAAAGTAAATTTTTAAAAAAAAATTGGATTATTTAGATAATACAGAAAGGCCATCTTTATGGGAGATGGCCTTTCTGTAATTTGGAGCTTTCTGGATAACGGGATTCCGAATAAATGTTCCTATACCTGTATATACCAATATATAAATGCAATATCCATTTTTTGTAAGGTTCTGGTTCATGTAAGAAGCCAAGTTGAAACGGTCTCCCTGGTTAAAATGATTGGAGTCATCATTCCTTTCTATTAAGTAAATCAGTAAGGGTAGTACTTGTGATGGGCTGTTTTATCTTGCTGTTCAATTGTAATGAGTTTTTTTTTTTATTTGATATAAATTGTATACTTCTATTCCTTTCTCCTTTCCCTTTTTTTTTTATCCCCCTTTTTTTGTGAAAATTTAAAATAACTTTTCAAGGAGACGCAAATGAAATGATGTGTCAATCATATGAAACCCATCTCATTGTTAGAGAGATAAAAAAGTATCACCAATTTTTCAGTACCCAATATTTAACACTCATAATTGTCCTATGTAATATTTAGGGCTCTTGACCTTCTTCAGGAACTGAACCTCTCCAGGAGTCTCAGAAACAACTTTAGCGAGTTGGCTCTCAACAAGTTGCTCGATAATAATTTGCCTTTGAAATACAGTCAGAAGGGCTACCTGTCTTACAGCAACCTGATTGAAGATGGATTTTATGATTGTGGCAGGGTATGTAACAACAACAAAAAATTTGTATTTTACAAAACTATTACAAATATTTGCTTAGCAGCTGTTAATATACAGTAATATCTCTACAGATAAAGCCAGATGCAAAATTACCACCTTTAGAAGAGCTCAGCAAGCAAGGGCTGAATCAGAACCGTGCCATTATCTTAATAAATACAAAGAGTTCCAACTTGTAAGTATATTGAACTATTACATTAAATACTGATTTCCTTTCATTCTCTCTGCCACTTAGAGGCAGATTTACAAATAATCATCATAAATTCAACAGATTTTTTATAGAATATATTGAATTTGATCAAACTAGATTTAATCAGTGTAATTCTGTCCATGACGTAGGAACCTGCATTCCATCAGTTTCAGTGTTTTGTTAATTTATTAAACTCCACTAAAAGAACGAACTGCTAGGAATTCTGCAGGAAACACTGCTAGATTCCCAGTTCAGTCTTCGATATGTCTTCCATCTTTGTAATTTTCTACAGGTATGGGATTCCCTATAAGAACCCCATTATCTGTAAAGCTCCCAAATATGGCAAGGCCATCTGTCTTAGAGCCCGTTTTAAACAAATAATACTAAATCTTAAAAATTATTTTTTTCCTGTAATAATAACACCTTGTACTTGATGGTAACTAAGTTGCATGAACCCATATTAGGAACAAAAAAAAATCCTATTGGGTTTATTTAATTATTCAATTTTTTTAGCAGACTTAAGGTATGATGATTCAAATTACAGAAAGATCCCTTATCTGGAAAACCCCAGGTCCCAAGCATTCCGGATAATAGATCCAAAACCTGTGCATATTTATGTATTGCATTTGGAAATCTCATTACGGTAAATGCTTAAGAGGCCTATTTACTTACATTTTGATTTCTAGTTACTTCACAAATTGTATTTTTTTCTCAAAAAAATCATGTTTTTTTATAAAGAAAGTCTAAAACTTTTTATTTATTAGGTGTAAAAACGATAAAATACTTCGCCAAGTAAAAGCAGCTGAGGTCCAATAGAAGTCAATGGGAGCAGCTCTGATCCTATTGGCCCTTTTTTTAGTTATTTGGACTTTTAGAGGTTTTTGGATTTTATGTTTACATAGCAATTGTCTGAAAAACATTATGGGGCACATTTACTAAGGGTCGAATTTCAAAGTTAAAAAACTTCTAAATTTGGCCATCGAATTTGATACTCCGATAGTCGAAGTATTTTTTCGATCGAGTAAAGTAAAAATCATTCAATCGAACGATTTAATAATTTGAATCGAACGATTCAAAGGATCGTACAAAAAAAACCTTCGACTTCTATAAACTTAGCCAAAGACTAGGTTCTAGGAGGTCCCCCATAGGGGACATTTTTTAAAGAGACTGTACTTCGATTTTGGAATGGTCGAATTTGTGAAGTTTTTTCAAATCGAATTTTGGCCTAGTCGATGGTCGAAGTACTCAAAAATTACTTCGAAATTCAAAGTTTTTGAATTTAAAAATTCACTTTGACCCTTAGTAAATGGGCCCCTATGTTTTAGAGGTTTTCATATTTTTGGCACATTGTTAACCGTTTTTTCCATTTTATCTTAGGGGTTATTTAGTAAAATATATTTTATCTCATATTTTAAATTAAAAAAGCTTGACCAAACTCCCATCACCAATTTTGCCTTATTCATCATTAAAACAACTCGAATTTATCGAAAAAAACTAGATAAAATCGAGCAAAACCCCAGAATTGTACGATTTTTTTTAGACTTTTTCCTGAATTACTTAAGTTTTTACCCCAAAACCCTGAATTTTTCAGATTATCAGGCAAAACCCAGCGCAAATCACGATATCTTCAAATTGGGATAGGGACATCTGCCATTGACTTATATTTGACCTCAACAGGTTTGAGATGGTAGATTTTCAGATTCAGCCTTTTTGTAGCATCGGGGTATAATAAATCTCAAAAAATTAGATTTTTTTTCCCCCAAAAAAATTTGAGTTTTGCCCCAAAAAGCCCAAACAGAAAAAAACCTAGTTTTATTAAATATCCCCCTTCATATTCAGATCTTTTAATAACTTTCATGGCATTTGTGGTTTTGGAGAAAATCAGCAGTGGGAAATTTACATGGTATCCATCCAGTATGCCATAAATATATATGCAAATAAATGCAAATATGCTGTTCTCTCATAAAAAAAAAGAAGTAATAAATGGAATGGAAAATGTATGTAGTAAATATTTACTACACTTTCCTGTACATAAAAATAATACAGCAGCCTTAGCACTATTTACTTTATCCTAATACAATTTCACTCTATAGCACAAGTCCAACATGTTATACTCATGTTATAATGTGTTAGTTTAAGCCTGCACTTTAACTTCTAAACTAAACACTTCTGCCAGATAAGTATTCATATAAATACTTGTATTTGTCACTTATGCTGAATAAGTACTTGTATTAAACATCAATTTAGCCCTTTGATGTAACAAACATTCTCTCTGACACTCATTTATTATCTACAAACATTCATACATAACAGACTTCTACTTAAATAATATAATGTTTATATAGAATTCCATTCTGGTTCTCTCCTGCATTTTTCAGGAAGACTGACATATCAGATATGATTATTTGTGCTTTATGCTTCATGTTCCAGTTTATATTAATAGACAGTCCTGCCTGCTGTCTATGGGGATAAGTGGAAAGGTCTAGATACATCTGGAGTCAGGCTCTTTATTTACGTTCGCCTGTAGCAATAGCCATCACCTGTAAACCAAAGCTTCTGACCCTAATAAGCAAGGAAGCAAAATTCACACCCTCAAGCTACTGTAAAGCACAAGTGTCAGTGCATTCTTCCATGCTAAGAACAGTTGTAGGGTTATAGATTTGACATCTCCTCTGCTAAGAGAAAAGTACCATCAAATTTTACAAATAAAGTAAATATCGGAGCATCATGGAGAGATCTTCTTCCGGCGTCTTCTTTCTTCTAATTTCCTGGGCAAACGCATGCGCAGTAGAACGAAATAGTCAATGTGCATGCGCAACCTCGCGAAGAAAGAGGAAGACAGAAGAAGATCTCTCCGTGGTGCTCACTGGTATAACCTAGGGTCAGTGCAGTTTTCTGCTGATAGGAGAACCTGAATTCAGGACCCTCTCAGCAATAAAATAATATATATTTTCAGAGCCCCAATAACAGCAGCAGCAGCACCTCCAGCGGAAGAGAAGCAAGAATCAGCGGGTGCACAACCTTCTTATAGTCGAAATGCTTCCAGAGACAGAGCGGGGTAAGAATATTGACATTTTCTGCATCTTCTCATTCTGTGGCTCAAGGGTTCTTGGCACAGAGAGTACAAAAGCATGTATTATGAATGATTAGGGGCTCACTTTTGTTTTTTCACATAGTATTTTTTCTCATGCTATTTAGAGTTACTTTTATTCATCACACCCCAACCCATAGTTTCTATATAATAAGTAAGTTGCAGACAATAATGAACCAGTTCTCTTAGTATTCATATCCCTCCCCTCCTGATAAGCAATGTAACCTTGCAACAGATTGCCCACATATTAAGGCAAAATGCCCTTATTGTTCAGATCAGGCAGTTTTCACAGAACACTATGGGAAGAAGGATACCCCTAAATTACAATGTAATTGCTGAAAATATCAATATATCCAAATATATTTTATGTCATGCCTCTGCTTGCAGGGCTTCTGCTGAAGAAAAGCCAGAACAGACTGTTGTAAGAACCCCATCATCTCAAGGCAGAAGTGCATCTAAAGAAAAAGGAAGGTAAAAGCTTATTTAAGTCTATTTATTCAACTATAAGGGGTCAGATGGCCGACAGAGCACACAGGCCTGTGGCAATTCTGACAAAGCAGAAGGTAGTATGCAAAAAGCAAAAACAATGTTCAGTGCCCAGAAAGTTACAAATGATTATGATAAGGGAAATAATTTGAGAAACGGCAAAAAAATTTACAAAATGCATTGAAACCAATGGGCCTCAACATTTTTTTAACAGTTCTCGCTCCAAATGCATTCAATTTTTGATTTGCCAACTTTTTTGTCCAAATGCATTAAAGTCAATGGGTGTTTTTTCTTAAGGCAACTTTTTTGTCTTAGAGATTTTTTTTTTGTTTCGGCTAATTTTTCTCCTGGTAAATTCTTGCCACAGTTTCACGAAGAAAATTCTTACATGGCGAAATGTGGATTTTCGCCACGGATCCATGGCTGGAAAAAAAATTCACTCATTGCTACAAATGACCCATATAGTCTATTAAAAGTTTATTAACAAACACAGAGGGATGTGTTTGTTAAAGATTCAGGTCTCCATTGTAAACATTATGTCAGCCCCCCACTTAGCTCATATCAATGTCACTATTACATCAAGGCCATGATAACCCTCGCATTTAAATCCCACCCCAAACAGAGCTTTAATCAATCCACTAGTAAATATCTGATCACACAGTTTTGGAATATGGACTTTCTGCAGCCCATAGGCATCCTTTTTGTACAAATCCATGACATTAATGTTCCCACACCTGCATATACAATTATATATCTTGAGAGTGTTGACTGGCCCAATTTTAACTTGAATAATTTTCCCATGTTTGATTGTTTGTGCTTAAACAACACATTCATTATTTGGTGTTACTGGTTCTTTAAAGGGATCCTGTCATCAGAAAACATGTTTTTTTCAAAACACATCAGTTAATAGTGCTACTCCAGCAGAATTCTGCACTGAAATTCATTTTTTAAAAGAGCAGACAGATTTTTTTATATTCAATTTTGAAATCTGACATGGGGCTAGACATTTTGTCAATTTCCCAGCTGCCCCTGGTCATGTGACTTGTGCCTGCACTTTAGGAGAGAAATGCTTTCTGGCAGGCTGCTGTTTTTCCTTCTCAATGTAACTGAATGTGTCTCAGTGGGACATGGGTTTTTACTATTGAGTGTTGTTCTTAGATCTACCAGGCAGCTGTTATCTTGTGTTAGGGAGCTGTTATCTGGTTACCTTCCCATTGTTCTCTTGTTTGGCTGCTGGGGGGGGGAAAGGGAGCGGAGTGATATCACTCCAACTTGCAGTACAGCAGTAAAGAGTGACTGAAGTTTATCAGAGCACAAGTCATATGATTTGGGGCAGCTGGGAAATTGACAATATGTCTAGCCCCATGTCAGATTTCAAAATTGAATATAAAAAAATCAGTTTGCTCTTTTGAGAAATGGATTTCAGTGCAGAATTCTGCTAGAGCAGCACTATTAACTGATTCATTTTGAAAAATTTTTTTTTCCCATGACAGTATCCCTTTAAGAGCAGAATTCTTTCTGGCCTTCAATGGAGACTCAATAAGGTTGCATAATAAATGCTTTTGGCTGCTGGTCTATATAGAATGAAACTATTTCTAAGTACTGTGCTCTTGCTTACTTTGGCACAGAGCTGCACATAGCTGGAGCTTTTTACGAGAGTCATTTCTTGCCAGGAGATCACTGGATACAGATGTCATATGGGAATTCTGGCGTTACTGTGGGAACACAAACTAGAGAAGATGTACAGCATTCCTTCAGACACCTCTGTGCCAATAAGTGGCTAACCATATCCACTATAACTGAATCCCAATGTACCTAATTCTAATAACATTATTGGGGAATGTCAGATCGCCATCAAATTCTACTTTTACAAAATACACAAATGGACTGCCTTGCTTTCCCCTATGTATGTTATATTATGTCTCTGCTATGCTGAGTGGGTATATGTACTGGATAACTGGCCTTGCGCTTTTCTTTGACACATTGTCTCTTCTTTTACTGATAACAAGTTCACAATATAGTTGCATGTGTAACTGGTTACATATTTTATGATTACAGCTATTTCTTATCTGAACCGTTTTTCTGCACTGTTGAATTACTTTGAGAAAGGCTGGTGCTACAACCGAAACGTCAATTTTTGTGCCCACAATAAATATTTTTTGGATTTTTCCAAGACCTGAGAGTGCTCCTTTCATGGACTATATAGCTACGTACACTCGAGGATTGCACTCAGGCGTCTGTTTATACTCTTTTTCGTGAGTGCCGGTAGTCCCCATATTGACTGACTTTTCAGCCAAACCTAAGGCCTTTCTGAAAAGCCTTGGGAAAGGCCTTGGGTTTGGCCGAAACATCAGTCTTTAGTTATATAATAATAATTTTTTTTTTTCAATTTTAAGCCCTGTGAGTGCGGTTCTTTCGGAGCGAATATATATATAAAAACCTGGGGGTTTTAGCATAAGGGATCCTTCTGTAATCTGGATCTTCATACCTTAAGTTTACTAAAATATCATGTAAACATTAAAGGGAAAAACATGTTTTTTTTTCAAAACGCATCAGTTAATAGTGCTGCTCCAGCAGAATTTTGCACTGAAATCCATTTTTCAAAAGAGCAAACAGATTTGGTTATATTCAATTTTGAAATCTGATATGGGGCTAGACATATTGTCAATTTCCCAGCTGCCTCCAGTCATGTGACTTGTGCTCTGATAAACTTCAATCAGTCTTTACTGCTGTACTGCATTTGGGGTGATATCCCCCCCCCCCCAGCAGCCTAACAAAAGAACAATGGGAAGGTAACCAGATAGCAGCTCCCTAACACAAGATAACAGCTCCCTGGAAGATCTAAGAACAGCATTTAATAGTAAAAGCCAAGTCCCACTGAGACTGATTCATTTACATTAAGTATGAGAAATAACAGCCTGCCAGAAAGTAGTTCCATCCTAAAGTGCAGGCACAAGTCACATGACTGGGGCAGCTCGGAAACTGACAAAATATCTAGCCCTGTATCAGATTTCAAAATTGAAAATAAAAAAATCTGTTAGCTCTTTTGAGAAATGGATTTCAGTGCAGAATTCTGCTGGAGCAGCACCATTAACTGATGTGTTTTGGAAAAAACATGTTTTTCCATGGCAGTATCCCTTTTTGTAAACCCAATAGGGTGGTTTTGCTTCCATTAGAGATTAATTATATCTTAGTTGGGATCAAGCACAAGCTACTGTTTTATTATTACAGAGAAAAAGGAACTCATTTTTAAATTTGAATTATATGGATAAAATGTAGTCTATGAGAGATGACCTTTACATAATTTGGAGCTTTCTGGATAATGGGTTTCCTAATAACTGATATTATACCTGCAAAATATATATATATATATATATATATATACACATACATACATATATATGCAATATCCAATTTTTGTACGGTTCTGGTATAGTAAAGTTATAGTAATAGTAGTTTATATATATATATATATATATATACACATACATACATATATATGCAATATCCAATTTTTGTACGGTTCTGGTATAGTAAAGTTATAGTAATAGTAGTTTATATAGTAAACTTACTGTACCATCTCAAAGGTCCAGCAGCCTTATAACAGCAATAGTCCAGGCCTTCAATGTTGTCCACAGCAGCTCTCGATCTTCTGATTCTGGTAGGCAATCTGCAGAGTGTCAGTGGCACTGCACATGCTCAGTGTGGTCTGGGCTGCCATTAAATAGTCAAGCTCAGTTGCAATCTCTTTGATTATGCAAAAACACTGTTCCAGGTGGTTGTTGTCTTTAAAGGGGAGGTTCACCTTAAAGTTAACTTTTAGTATGTTATAGAATGGCTAATTATAAGCAACTTTTCAATTGGCCTTCATTTATTATTTTTATAGCTTTTGAATTATTTCCAGCTTTCAAAAGGGGGTCACTCACACCATCTAAAAGACAAATGCTCTGTTAGGCTACACATTTATTGTTATTGCTACTTTGTATTACTCATCTTTCTATTCAGGCCCTCTTCTATTCACGTTCCAGTCTCTTATTCAAATGAATGCATGGTTGCTAGGGTAATTTGGACACTAGCAACCGGACTGCTGAAATTGCAAACTGGAGAGCTGCTGAATAAAAAGCTAAATTACTCAAAAAACACAAATAATAAAAAATTAAAACCAATTGCAAATTGTCTCAGAATATCACCCTCTACATCATATTAAAAGTAAATTTAAAGGTTGGCACATTTGCACATTTTTTTAAAGCAGATTTGTTCCAGGTTGGATGATACTTGAGCTGCTCAGATTTAAACCATGCTACAAATTCTCAGTTGGAATAAGATCAAAACTTTGACTCAATCACTCAGCTACTCCTTGTGTTTGGGATCAATGTCCTGCTGAAAGATGAACCTTCTCCAAAGCTTTAGTTTTTTTAACTGAAACCGGTTCTCTTACTGAATTTTCCACCATTCCTAGTGTCTGCTGACGAGACCCACAGAATGATGCTACACAATCCTTCTCTCTAGATATGGTGGTTATTGAGAAAATATTAGATTTGGGCTATATTGCAAGATACTGCTTTCTTATGTTTGGTCAGTTTATATAATGTATGTAAATGCAAAGCCTGAAATGTGCAAAACATTATTTTGTAGCAAAGGAAAGGCGAGGCTAAAGAAGGAAGAAGAGAAACCAAAGGAAGAAGAGGAGGTGGCTCAGACCCTTCAGAATCAGTCACAGATAGTTTCTGAAAAGAAAGATTGGCTGCCACCATATGACCAAGAATTAAATGATTATATCACTGAGGCCTCCAAAATGATTCTTCCTCTCTCAAATATCAAAGATCAAGTTGTGGAACTGGCCAAGTAAGTACAGTATCACACTGGGCATCAGCTTTAACTGTAGAAATGCCCATCCCTGTGACCCCAAACTCTACCTACTACACATTTCTAGTACATGCTCCCAATTAGGGGGTTATTTATCAAAGGTTGAGTTTGTGAGTTTTTTTCTGTCTCCATTAAACTGACAATTTAAACAAACTCAAATGTTTGCTTATTTATGAAAAAATCTGTAAAAAACTTGATTGAATGCAATTGGGAAAAAGATCAAATACCTCGGATTTATTGAGTTTATAGGCTAAAAAACCTTGAATACCTCGAATTTATCAAGTTTTCGAGAAAACACTTGACCTTTAATAAATAACCCACATAAATTCAATGATGACAGCAGAAAACTATGGGGGAATTTACAAAAATGTTGGCAAAGGAAAATGTTATAAAGTTATAAAAATTGTATATTTGCACCAAATTATTAACAGACCAATTTTCCCACATTTTCAAATGTTCAAAAATTGTCAGTTAAAAGTAGGAGTGGCTATGTTTGTGTTAAATATACAACCTTTTTTACAGACATTTTTTCTGCCAAAATGTCCCCACCATAATGAAAAAATGTATAGTCTGTATAAGAAAATATTTTAGCACACAAACAACATTTTCACAGGGCAATAACAACAGTTTTTATACAATGTAGACACCTTTTTTTTTACAGTTTGAAAATTTGGAGCCATTACAACAAATCCATAAAATAATAATATACCTACTGTGTATTTGTTGTGCTTTCAAAACGTTAACTATTTGGCGACTGACCGTTTAAGAGCTTTGTACTTACCAACAATCTTTTTAATTCATTCAGTTTTCATTGTTTAGGTTATTTTCCTTCATTTATATTTTGTGTTCTGCATTTGCCAGGCTTGAAATGAAAACTGGGATTTAGTTCCTAGGGGTTAATTCTCCTACTAACAGGAAGCAGTTGAAAATGGAAATGGAGGTTGAATATTAGAGGGACTAAAAATAAAAACAAGCAATGAAAAATAGCAATAAAACGGAAGCTTCTCACTAAATCATTTTTTTGGGTGCTGGGGTCAGTGACTCCTTGACAATCAGACACAGAGCCAAGCCAAGCCAACAGGGCGCCCAAGGCACCCTGTCTGCTACCCCTTCCCCATTGTGCGCGCACTGGCAAATGCACTAGCTGGCGAGTGCGCACATACACCATAACAAGGGAGGGGAGAGTAATGAAGAGGAAGGAAAGGAAGGAAGGGCAGGGGAGGGAGGAAGGGCAGGGAGCATGATAGAGGGGAGGGGGAGGAGAGAGGAGGGAGGCAAGAGTAGCAGGAGAGCAAACTACCCAGACTAGAGGTTGGCAGAACACTTAGGTACCTGCCCAGCGATCCCACATCTTTGCGCTCTAGGCATGTGCCTCTTCTGCCTACCACTAGTTCCGGCCCTGATCAGACAGCATTTTTAGTGCTATCTCGGAAAGAACCAAATGTTAGGCGCCCCCCAGTGATTATAGTCCATAAGAGTAGACCTCAGGCCGGTGTTTCTGTTTGCTGGAAACTGCACTGGTTGTGGAACTTCTGTAGAAGCACCCAGAGTGATCTTCTTTAGTTTCTTTAATCTCCTCTGTGGCCCTGTGCACATGCACAATAGAGTGATAATCCAACTTTTATGATTCTATATTTGACTTTGCACTTTGTTCTGTGTGGGCACTTGGACCAGAATGTAGAGAAGAAATGGAAAGACCCAGTAGTACCCAGGGCCGGTGCAGTTTTTAGCAAATAGGAGCTCCGGTGCAGTGTCTCGGGTAAGAGATTTAATCCCAGGGGGAGAACCTCACATTTTGGCACCCACAGTGAACTTAAAGTTGTATCTCTTAAATATAAAGGCTGGGTGACAATCCACTGGTGAAACAGTGTTGTTTTAACACATTATCATAACATATGAAATATCTTTAGCATATAATCTAAATATTTGTTACATTTTCTGCAGTTTTAAAGCCTGATTTCATTGTAAGCTTTTATACAACCCTTGTTAGTATAAACTGGAACTCGACAGTTAAGTGCTTAAATGACTGCATACATTAACATTTTAATTCACAGAGCGACCTTAATTACAGCAATCACTCCATGGCAGTTTGCAAAAAAAAACTACTTTTGTTTTTAAAGGGCATGTAAAGTCTAAAATAGAATAAGGCTAGAAATGCTGTATTTTGTATACTAAATATAAACATGAACTTACTGCACCACAAGCCTAATCAAACAAATAATTTATGCTTTCAAAGTTGGCTACAGGGGGTCACCATCTTGTAACTTTGTTAAACATCTTTGCAAGACTAAAACTGTGCACATGCTCAGTGTGGTCTGGGCTGCTTAGGGATCATCATAAACAAAGCTGCTTGAGTTCTTCATGGCTGGGAAGTAAGGCAGGGGCTCCCCCTGCTGTTCATAAGTATGATTGTTTCCCTGCTCAGCAGTTAGGGACCGTCTGACAATTCCTATACACAGCAGTAAATGAAGGGAGAATTTCACTGCATACAGTCAGGTTTCTTATAAAAACGGTACACATTTTTTAATTAAAGTATATTGGAGATAGGTTTCTTTTTCATTAAAGATAGTAAAAATGGGATTTTATTTTTTTGCCTTTACATGCCCTTTAATGGTACTTTAAAGATTACATGAAAAGCTGAATTTGGCTTAATTTGCCTTCACTTTGTACAGGTTCGTGGCTAAAAAGATGGGGGGGCCAATTGAAAAAGAGCGACTGCATGACTTCAGCTGGGAACTTCATATTAGTGAACTGAAATTTGCTCTTAAATCAAATGTCGTACCCATTGGAAAAATAAAGAAAGGGATTTTCTACCACCGAGCACTGCTCTTCAAGGTATGTACTATTTCTATATTTTAACATGGAAATGCCTTACGACAAAATAGTAGGAATCCTGGAAAGTATTCTGAGTTTTCAATCGTCATGGAATACCCTGTATGTGGAAGCTCAACCCCTGGGATATAAAGGGTTGTTCACCTATAAATTAACTTTTAGTATGAAGATGAAAATAAATATGGAAGACCAATTGAAAAGTTGTTTAAAATTGGTCACTCTATAACTTGCTAAAAATTAACTTAAAGGAGAGGGAAAGGCTTGGTGCACTTGGGGGTGCCAAATGTTATAGGAACCCCCAAGTGATTGTAGTTACTTACCTGAAACCCCGGGCCGGTGTTCCTATCAGCAGAAAACTGCAGGGTTATACCAGCGAGCACCATGGAGCGATCCTCTTCCAGCTTCTTCTTTCTTCAAATTTCCCGGGGCAAACGCATGAGCAGTTGAACGAAATAGCCGACTTTTTAGTTTAAGTTCAGCTTTTCATTCTACTGTGCATGCGCAGCCGCGTGAAGTAAAGCTGGAAGAGAATCGCTCACTGGTATAACCCCGGGCCGGTGCAGTTTCCTGCTAATAGAAGCACCAGCCCGGGGTTTCAGGTAAGTAACTACAATCACTTGGGGTTCTTAACATTTGGCACCCCAAGTGCACCAAGCCTTACCTTCTCCTTTAAAGGTGAACCACCTCTTTAAAGCATAGGATAGCATCTATATTTTTACTCACTGTGCATGCTTACACATTGCCCCCCTTTACCCCACGCATCAGTCTGCAAACCAACTGCAGCTGCTCCAGTCCCCTGCCCCCCCCTGCTGCTTGTACCCCCTGTAACTCTCCATTCAGTGCCCCTCACCAACCTGCTCCCCCATAGTAAACCACCACTGTTGTGCCCTGGGCACATATTCCTTCTGCCTACTACTACTTACAGCCGTGGCCAGACCCCAGACAAAAGTACTTATAGTATGAGCACTAAGGGGCATGCTTTTGTATCCAGGGTTGTAGTAAATGCGACTGTAAGAATAACTTGTTCTAATAGTTTGAATGCATACATTTGTTTGGGGTGCACCAAATTCAAAGAGTGTTGCCCTAATATTAGTAAAGTACAGTGAAATCCAATGCTCCTTCCTGGGCTGTGAGACAGTTTGGTATATGTCTGACATACGGCACAGCCCATCCAGGCACTCGGCATTCCATTCTGAAGCTGAACAAGGTGGTGTTACTGCTCTTGCTTTATCTGAATCTTAATCCAGAGCACCGAATCCAAGATAAATACCAAAACCCTTTGCTAACCGGAGTTAGCAAAAATGAGCTGCTCACAACTCCTATGAAATGATTATGGCAGCTGTATAAATATGTAGATTTTCATTCTATAGCCACACATCTACAGATTAGCATAATAGCAGTGCTGGAGTCTAACAAAGGAACTGTACATCGGTTAGAACACAAAGCCCCCCATTATTCAATTGAGTTAATAATGTAATGGGGTTTTTGTGCATGCGTGATTATTCTAGATTGCTATACACAGCGGCCATGACCTTTCATGGGGAATTTTAATAAACGTGTTGTTTGCTTTGGCTTGCTTAATTAAGGGTACCATTATTATACTAGTTTATTGGGTACATATCACCGAGAGTTTGTCAGTTCTACCAGTGCCATCTAATGGTCAAATGATGACTTGCTGCTCTTAAATCAGTTTAGTGCAGGCTTTGCTCTTATTACAGTAATTATGTCTCTTCTGGTTAAATGTACCTATTTAATAATGTATATTAATAATGAATTATGAGCATCAGCAAGCATCTTCAAGGAAGGTGCAGGATGTATTCCTTAAAAGGGTTTGAATTAACTTTTAGTAGGATGTAGAGAGTGATATTCTGTGACAATTTGGAATTGGTTTTCATTTTTTATTGTTTGTGGTTTTTGTGCTATTTAGCTTTTTATTCAACAGCTCTCCAGTTTGCAGTTTCAGCAATCTGGTTCCTATGGTCCAAATTACCCTAGCAACCATGCACTGGTTTGAATAATATACTGGAATATGAATTGGAGAGGGCCTGAATAGAAAGATGCGTAATAAAAAGTAGCAATAACCGCACATGCTTTACAGCATTTGTTTTAGATAGGATCAGTGACCCCCATTTGAAAGCTGGAAAAAGGCAAATATTAAAGGGTGGTTTACTTTTAAGTTAACTATTAGTAAGTTATAGAATGGCTGATTCTAAGCAACTTCTCAATTAGTCTTCATTATTAATTTTTTATAGTTTTTGAAATATTTGCCTTTGTCTTCTGAATCTTTCCAGCTTTCAAATAGGGGTCACCGACCCCATCTAAAAAACAAATGCTCTGGAAGGCTACAAATGTATTGTTATTGCTACTTTTTATTTCTCATCTTTCTGTTCAGACCTCTTCTATTCATATTCCAGTCTCTTACTCAAAGGCATGGTTGCTAGGGTAAATAGGTCCCTAGCAACCAGATTGCAGAAATTGCTTCTGAATAAAAAGCTAAATAACTCAAAAACCACAAATAATAAAAAATGAAAACCAATTGCACACTGTCTCAGAATATCACTCTCTACGTCATTTAGTTCATTTAAAGGTGAACAACCCCTTTAAAATAGCTATAAAAAATAATTAATCAAGACAAATTGAAAGGTTGCTTAGAATTGCCCATTCCATAATATACTAAAAGTTAGCTGAAAAATGAACCACTCTTTAACCCCCAATACAGATGTATGTGGCCTATTGCACTGATTCAAGCAGCTGTGTGCTGATGTTATTTGTTTTATACAGCTGTATACAACTTACAGATTCAACAATCAGAAATAACAATATCTGCTATATAAATCAGCTAAGGCTACAGCTAACTTGATCACTTACCTGTGAAATGAACTAACAGAAGCCACTGAAGAAGAGGGCACCCCTGATAGATAGAAGGAAGGGAGAGACAGATACATACCACTAATGAATTTTGTATCACCAATAACTGATAGACTTTATTGCAATATTTATTTTCTTAAAAATAGGCTCTTGCAGACAGAATAGGCGTTTCCTCGTGCCTTATCCGTGGAGAATACGGTCGAGCATGGAATGAGTGCAGACTGACTGACACCCAGCAAGAGATAACACGAGGCCTTCCTCCTCCTAAAACATTCATAGTGGATTTAATGTTTGAGCCTGGCCGACTCCTGGTACACGGGAGTGCAGATGCAGACAACTACCAACTCATCTAACAGCTCATATTATTATGCAAGTCAGCCGTGTCATTTAATTGCATTCTGATGTCATAATAAACTGCTACATTAGCAAACTGGGTTTGGCATGTTGTGTATTATTAAAGGTATTATTAAAGGGGTTGTTCACATTTGAGATAACTTTTAGTATGATGTAAAGAGGGATATTCTGAGACAATTTGCCATTGGTTTTCATTTTTTATTATTTGTGGTTTTTGAATTATTTAGCTTTTTATTCAGCAGCTCTTAAAGGAAAACTATACCCCCAAAATGAACACTTAAGCACCAGATAGTTTACATCATATTAAGTGGCATATTAAAGAATCTTACCAAACTGGTCTATATACTTAAGTAAATATTGCCATCTCATCTCATGCCTTGAACCACCATTTTGTGATGGTCTGTGTGCTGCCTCAGAGATCACCTGACCAGAAATACTGCAGCTCTAACTGTAACAGGAAGAAGTGTGGAAGCAAAAGACACAACTCTGTCTGTTAATTGGCTCATGTGACCTAACATGTATGGTTTGTTTGGTTTGTTTGTGTGCACCGTGAATCATACGATCCCAGGGGGCTGTCCCTTATTTTTTAAAATGGCAATTTTCTATTCATGATTACCCAATCGCACATACTACTAGAAAAGTATATGATTATGAAAATGGTTCATTTACACGAAGCAGGGTTTTACATATGAGTTGTTTTATGCAATGTCTTTTTATAGAGACCTACATTGTTTAGGGGGGTTTAGTTTTTCTTTAACCAATCTGGTAACTAGGGTCCAAATTCCCCTAGCAACCATGCATTACTTTGAATAAGAGACTGCAATATGTATAGGAGATGACCTGAATATAAAGATGAGTAATAAAAAGTAGCAATAACAATACATGTGTAGACTTACAGAGCATTTGCTTTTTAGAAGGGGTCAGTGAGGCCCATTTGAAAGCTGCAAAGAGTAAGAAGAAAAAGGCAAATAACTATAAAACTATAAAAAATAAATAATGAAAACCAATTGAAAAGTTGCTTAGAAATGGTCATTCTATAACTAAAAGTTACTTTAAAGGTGAACCACCTTGGATATCTTCAGGGACAGAGTCAAAATTAGCAACTGTAACAAACAATGTGGCACAGATCTAAACACTAGTCAAACACACAGCCCTCATGCCAATTAATCTATGTAGCGACTTCTACACTGAGGGGCCGATTCACTATGGGTCGAATATCGAGGGTTAATTAACCCTCGAAGTTTTTTACCTTCGAATCCTTCACTCGAAGTTAGTGAATCGGCCCCTGAGTGTTTATGTGCTTGTAAGTGTGTAAAGTTACTTGTTATCTGCTTGTCCTTGCCTGTAGTGTCCTTATGTGACCTCCGTGTAAACCTGTTTTATTAGTCGGGTAAGTACAGTACGTACAGTCACTTGCAAAAGTCTTCACCTCCCTTGGCATTTTTCATGTTTTGTTGCCTAACAACCTGGAATTATAATGGATTGTTTGAGAGTTTGCTCCATTTCATATACAGAACATGCCTACAACTTTGAAGATGTTTTTTTTTTTTTTGAAGCAAACAACAAATAGGACAAAATAACAGAAATCTTCAGCATGCATAACTCTTCATCCCCCCTAAAGTCAGTACTTTGTAGAGCCATCTTTTTTTGTGGCAATTACAGCTGCAAGTCTCTTTGGATAAGTCTCTATGAGCTTGCCACATCTTGCCTCAAGGCAAAACTGCTCCAGCTCCTTCATGTTGGACGGTTTTGGGTTGTGAACAACAATCTTCAAGTCTGACCACAGATTCTCAGTTGTATTGATGTCTGGACTTTGACTAGGCCATTCAAACACATTTAAAAGTTTCCCCTCATACCACTCGATTGTTGCACTATAGCAGTAGGCTTCGGGTTATTGTCCTGCTCGAAGGAGAACCTCTGTCCCAGTCTCAAATCACAGGCAGACTGACACAGGTTTTGCTCAAGAATATCCCTGTATTTAGCACCATCCATCTTTCCCTCCACTATGGGGACAGTTTCCCAGTCCCTGCTGCTGAAAAACATCCCCACAGCATGATGCTGCCACCACCATGTTTCACTGTGGCCATGATGTTCTTGGGGTGATGGGAGGTGTTGGGTTTGCACCAGACATAGCATTTTCCTTGGTGGCCAAAAAGTTCAATTTTAGTCTCATCTGACAGAGCACCTTCCTCCATACATTTGGGGAGTCGCCCAGAACAAACTCAAAACATGCCTTTTTATTTTTAACTTTAAGTAATGGCTTTTTTTTGGCCCCTCTTCCATAAAGCCCAGCTCTATGGAATATACGGCTTATTGTGGTCCTATGGACAGATACTCCAGTCTCTGCTGTGCAACTCTGCAACTTCTTCAGGGTTAGCTTTGGTCTTTGTGCTGCCTCTCTGATTAATGTCCTCCTTGCCCGGTCTGTGAGTTTTGGTGGACGCCCCTCTCTTGGCAGGTTTGTTGTGGTACATGTCAGAAAAGGTGTGTTTCTACTGACAAATCATGTGACACTTAGGGGCACATTTACTAAGCTCGAGTGAAGGATTAGAATGAAAAATACTTCGAATTTCTAAGGTTTTTTTTGGCTACTTCGACCATCAAATTGGCTACTTCGAACTTCGACTTCGAATCGAACGATTCGAACTAAAAATCATTCCATTCGATAGTCGAAGTACTGTCTCTTTAAAAAAACAATTTGACCACCTACTTCGCCAACTTAAACCTACCGAGCACCAATGTTGGCCTATGGGGAAGGTCCCTATAAGCTTTCTAAGCTTTTTTTGATCGAAGGAAAATCATTCGATCGATGGATCAAAATCCTTCGAATCGTTCGGTTTGAAGGATTTAATCACTCAATCAAACGATTTTTCCTTCGATCGTTCGATCGAAGCATTTGCGGTAAATCCTTCGACATCGATATTCGAAGGGTCGAATATCGAGGGTTAATTAACCCTCGATATTCAACCAATAGTAAATGGGCCTCCCCGATTGCACACAGGTAGACTTCATTTCACTAATTATGTGACTTTTGAAGGTAATTGGTTGCACCAGTAGGGATGTAGCGAACTGCCGATTTGGTGTTCGCGAACTTCGAACACCCGCTAAAATCGTTCGATTCGAACGATCGAAGGATTTTAATCGTTCGATCGAAGGATTTTCATTCGAATCGAACGATCGAAGCCATTCGATCGAATGCTTTTCATTCGATCGAATGCTTACAATCGTTTGAACGAATGGAAATCGTTCGATTTTTAGCGGTCGAAGGAATTCGAATGGTCGAATGGTCGAACGATCGAACGCGAACTCAAAATGCGAACGTTCCCAAACGTTCGCGAACATTCGGCGGACGCTAACGGTCGAAGTTCGCGCGAACTAGTTCGCGGGCGAACAGTTCGCTACATCCCTATGCACCAGGACTTTATATGGGCTTCATGGTAAAGGGGGTGAATACATATGCACATGCTAAGGGCTCTTACTCACGAGCGGTTGTAGCTGCGCTCCCCTGCTTTCCGTTTTTCCGCGTTCAGCCGCAGGGGAGCGCAGGAATAGACACATTACGTTTTTTCCAATGGGGCTGTACTCAAACAGGCGCGTGTAGGCGCCGAACGCAGGTTGAGACGCAACATGCTGCATTTTTCCTGCGTTCGTCGCCTACACGCCTATACTTTTTTATAGTACCTTTACTCTTTGTTAAGGTGTTGTGCAGAAAATGTATTGCATTCGTCTATTGTATTCTTTTATTGCATGTTTAACTTGATGTTTGAACATCACACAAATGCAGACTTTGTGTTATCATATAATCTATTTAAATGTTTTAATTTTTGTAACCTGCAATTAACTGGCTGAAAGAAAATCAGCTGCTTTATGTTTGAAATTAATAAAAAAAAAGATGGTATCAAATGCACATGCATATTTTCGTTTTTTATTTTTTTTTAATTCTTTTTTATGTATATTTTTCTCATTTCACTTCATCAACTTAGACTATTTCGTGCAGATCCATCGCATAAAAAAAGATTGAGAAACATTTAAATTACAGGTTGGAATGTAACAAAATAGGCCAAGGGGGTGAATACTTTTGCAAGGCAGTGTAGTTGGAACCATTGTGCACTTATCTGTACAACACGTCTGTGTATATTTACCACCCAGGGTTGTTCTACTAATTAAATACTGTTCAGCCTTCAAACATTAAAAGTCTGAAGCTACACAGATGTTGTGTTCCATGCAGATATGACTCCTGGCCTCCCCATTACACACATAGAAGCAGAGGAAACAATGAAGTAGAAGTCAGCTGAACAGACTTGGAGGAGAACTTCTGCTACAACGTTTCAAGAGTCAGAAAACAGAAATTAAAATGCTTCTTTCGATAGCAATTACATGTGCAAATAATTGTATAGCCATTGAAAATGCATATTGAATTTATCACGCAAAGTTGCTTAGAATTACAATTTCTTTCAGACAAAAAAATGTTTGTTTTTTTGGTGGAGATCCCTTTTAGGGATGGTTCACTTTTAAAAGGATACTGTCATGGGAAAAAAATTTTTTCCAAAATGAATCAGTTAATAGTGCTGCTCCAGCAGAATTCTGCACTGAAATCCATTTCTCAAAAGAGCAAACAGATTTTTTTATATTCAATTTTGAAATCTGACATGGGGCTAGACATATTGTCAATTTCCCAGCTGCCCCTGGTCATGTGACTTGTGCCTGCACTTTAGGAGAGAAATGCTTTCTGGCAGGCTGCTGTTTTTCCTTCTCAATGTGACTGAATGTGTCTCAGTGAGACATGGGTTTTTACTATTGAGTGTTGTTCTTAGATCTACCAGGCAGCTGTTATCTTGTGTTAGGGAGCTGTTATCTGGTTACCTTCCCATTGTTCTTTTGTTTGGCTGCTGGGGAGAAAAAAGGGAGGGGGGTGATATCACTCCAATTTGCAGTAAAGCAATAAAGGTAAGGCCAGACGAGGAGATTCGGGGAGATTTTGTCGCCTGGCGACTTATCGCCACGTCTTTTGCGCGACTATCTCCCCGAACTGCCTCAGCGTCTTTTCCGCATAGGCTAGAATAAAAAGTCGCCTGTGCTAATGCACACGCGGCGATGCGTTTTCAATAGTCGCCCAAAGTTGCCTCACTGAGGCAACTTTGGGCGACTATTGAAAACGCATCGCCGCGTGTGCATTAGCGCAGGCGATTTTGCGTTGTAGACTATGGGGAAAAGACGCTGAGGCAGTTCGGGGAGATAGTCGCGCACAAGACGTGGCGATAAGTCGCCAGGCGACAAAATCTCCCCGAATCTCCTCGTCTGGCCTTACCCTAAAGAGTGATTGAAGTTTATCAGAGCACAAGTCACAAGGGCCCTGGCCACCAATGTTTTTTAACCTTGGGGGAGGGGGGCTGGCTCTGAGGAGGGCCCAGAACATTTTGTCTTATGGGGCCCCGCGATTTCTGATGGCAGCCCTCAAACAGACAGACAGTACAGCAATAAAATACATATAAATACAGTTACAGTTAAGATTAAGTGTTCACGGTACAAGAGGCAGAAATTCCCTTGACTGCAGAGCTTACAATCTAATATGGTGTAGCGTTATCGTAAGAACGCCTGCATAGCCATCCTTTCCTACAGACAAGTAGCTAAACGGGATTTTAGCGCTGCTGCCAAAGACGCTGATTACACGATTTTTCCAGTCTATTACTGTTTACATTCCCTAAGCAGCAGCAGACCCGCCATAATAAACCGCTCCTTGTTTCTCAGCTTCTTTTTCTAACGGCCAGACGCTTATCAGCGCAGTAATTAGCTGAGTAGGCAGAAATGCTGCCCGCCCGACTGCCCTTTAAACTGTCACACACACACAGTGGGCTGCCCCTCAATCTGCCAGGGAAGGGGATGACATCAAAGTGGGAGTGACAGCAGCAGCAGCAGCAGCAAAGGGAACTGCTCAAGGCTCAGCGGAGGAAACGCTCGGCAGAGCAGAGACAGTTACAGCAGAAGCAGCAGAGACGCAACTACAGAGACGCAACTACAGAGACGCAAGGGGAGCTGCGTTACTGCTACTGCTTCTTCCACAGCTGTCCTGTTAAGAGGTGAAGGGAAAGCTTTCTGAAGACTCTACCCTACACTGGGAAGCTGACACGCTGAGCAGAACTGGAAGAATCGCCCGAGCAGTGCAAGGAGAGATCTCCATTCCTGAGCTTTGCACAGAACCCCGAGTGAGAAGCGCTGGGAGTCCCCTGTTATTTCTGCTCGCCCGAGTCCCTGTGCAGGTCTCACCATGAGCCGCTTGCTGAAAGGCTTTAGACTGCTGCTGGGGGTGAGAGAGCACTGCCTCAGATCTCTGACTGTAACACAGAGACCCCCAGCCTGGAGCCAAGTGAGAATGGCGCACACAGGAGCAGGTAAGCAGTTCATTGCATGAGCCTCCCTCTGGCCAAGCTGATGCCTTTACACTGGCAGAGATGCCTCCCTCACTGACTGTATACAGGCTGGAAATTTCCATTCTCCTTTGCACCATCTGTGGTCGTTTACAGGGAATTACACCCCCCCCCCAAACCCCTCTGATTTTAATTAGCAAACTTCATGCTTGATGGAGTATTCCCCATGCACATGGCATTATAGGGGAAATGAATTGAGCCTAATGCTGTATATTGATTCCTAATGGATTAATTTATAGCATGCGCAGAGGGACTACGGTTTAATTGGCTTTTAATGCAGATCCGCATCATGCAACACTGACACTTCATTCGTAATATTGCAATAGCAGCAGCAGCATCAACATTATGCAGAGCCAGGGGTCATCTTCACTGGACACACCAGGGAATAATATAAAATCTGTATATTCTGCTATGGACCACACCATTGCATCCATTCCTCAAATACACAGTCAGTTAGGGGTGGACTTGAAAGGTTGGGCATTTGATCAGGGCTTCAAGCATCTCAGGGGGAAAATGTAGTGAAAGAAAAGCTGTAGGGTGCAAGGGTCACACTCATAAACTGTACAATGTTATCAGGTCTGGACTGAGAATCAAAATCGGCCTTGGCATTTCAGGTATTCAGAGGCCCAAACAGTCCCTCACTAGCCCCATAGATAGTCACTGTCTATGGCATACAGCAGCCCCTCTGGCATTTGCCAGAACCCACAGATTGCCAGTCTGGGCCTGAATGATATAAATATAATTAGCAGAGATGGGGTTTTAATAAAGGCATAAACAATATTAATTATGGACCCCCAGAATAAAAAGAGCTTTTAGAGGGGGAAAGCAATGCCATATTTTCCAGGTGAGTCTTGGTTTCTGCTTTGATAATGGTGCCCGAACTGCCCAATTATAGTAAAAATTGGTCTGTTTATAGACTCAAAACTTTAATCTTTCTGGTTAATACCTGACTGGGGGTTTGTTGCTGAAAAATACCATTTGCCAAGGACAGAATAAGGCCCTGGATACCCAAAAGCCAAAATGATTGCAGAAGCTTAATTGGACCCACCAATTACATGGACATGCACTTGTCCTATCGTTCTGCTGTACTGAAAAGTATGCTCAGTGGCGTAACTAGTTATTACTGGGCCCCACAGCAAATTATTTTTCCAAAAATGTCTAGAGGTTTTACCAATATTTATTGAAATTCTATACAGATTAGGATGGGGCCCCTATACCTCCAGGCTCCCCTTGCAGCCACAGGGTCTACTTTAGTGATGTGCGGGTCCAGATTTTCTAGATCTCAAACCCACCCTCACCCAACCCGTACCCAGCCCGTACCCAGCCCGTACCCAGCCCAGCTCCATTTAAAGACCCGCGCATGCCCCGCCCCGCAGTGATGTCACAAAAGGGGCGGGGAAGGGGCAATCTATAAATGGAGGAGTCGTTAGTGTTAGGTCACAGGCGGGGAGAGCAGAAAGAACCGACCAACCCAAAACTGCGACCCGAAGATTTGATGTGGAAGCCTGCTGGTTACGTGGGTTTCGGGCTGGCCCACACATCACTAGTTTGCTCCCTTTGTAGTTATGCTATTGATTCTGTAGTATACAACCCCTGAGTAGTGCAAGTTTTCTTGAAAAATTTCTACACAGGTAACAATGTGTCCAAAGGGTCTGTGGGCAAATAGGACCATCATCTGAAACATGATGAGACCCAAATGCTTGTCAGTCAGCTACAGAAACTGTGAACTGTCCTGTTCTGTACTTGATAGTGTTATCAGGGTTCTCTCCAGCAGAGTAATTGTGCAGATAAACAGGCTGCTTCTGGCAGAGATAACCTGAGCTGACTTCTTATATCTTATGCACAGGTTCCTCTTTCTAAGAACAGCACCAACCATAAAGCTCCATGCGGGTTATTCTGGCATGTTCCTTATCTTTAGCGGAAATGATAAGATTCTTACTATTAATAGGGCACCACAGAGCAGGCCAGGTTTAAAGGAAGGCAAAGTTTAATAAAGGCAAAGTGTAAAGGGTGGGTGAAGGGCAGTGAGAGTCCAGAAGGCCACTTTTTGCACTGTGTAACTACAGAATAAGCAGACCCTGTGGCTAAATGGGGGCCCAAGAGGTATATGGGGCCCCATGAGGCCCTAATTAATTTTTATATTAATATATAAAACAGGACAAACTCTGGATTTTTTGGGGGCCCTAAAATGTATTTTGCTGTGGGGTCCAGTAACATCCAGCGAAGAGTTTGGTAGTTTATCTCTCAGGCAATCACCACATCTGGACACACTCATAATGCTCAAACTCAGGAGATAGATTTAATTGCCAGGTGCAACTAACTGCAGATACAGCAAATCAGACAGGTCCGTAAAGAGAATTCTGCCCTCCACATTTTGTTATACAATTTTATACCCAGATCAAAACATCATTAATATTTTAGATTAGGTAATCTACTAACGTATTGGTCATCTTAATTTGAATTGTATGTCATTGGATTGTATTATTAAGCATCATTTGTTACCAAGCAGATTTTTATGCATTAGCTTGTCTAGAAATAACTTCTCCTTTTTCTGATATGATTTATTTACTGAATTCTAGGGACTTTTTTTTACATGCCAAGCAAAACAATTTCAGTTCCTATAACATTTTGTACAGTAGCCAGCAAGGACTTTAAGCTTAACCCTTTACTAGACAACTTTGTCATCTTGACCTGACTTTGAGGCCCATTCAGTATATATCCCTCAAAAAGACTAGACCAGTACAAACCTGACCTATTCTATTATGCAGCAGGCTCCCAGCTCCCGTATGTCTAACTTTCGCTTAGTGTTTCATACACAGAACATATAACCAATTCCCCTAGTGCTGAATCTATAACTTTTTCTTTAGCTAAATAGGTTATTTTTTTTTAACCTGTGCAGCCTCGGGCGCCACGGCCTCCCAACATACTGAATGGACTGATGCCGTATGACTGGCCACACATGTGAATCACTGCATTCTGTTGTTACGTTCCTTCAGGCCGACAGCCTGCAGTTACTACACTTGCTTATCTGCTGACATTCATTGTCAGATATTATATTACTTTTGGACAGATCTTCTTTGAATCAATAGAGTTATAGA